>NC_092816.1:83849251-84011751 GCF_023375885.2 Dermacentor andersoni
GAAAACTGAACACGAGAATGAAAAGCACTTGCATTGACTGGCATGCACATGACCAAAAAGGAAAAAAAAAGAAAAAACTAGGAAATGCGGCTAAGGCAGTCAGCATTTGCATGGTGTTTGCCTTTCTTGTGCCGCACTAGGAAGTCAACCGGTTGAAGTGCTAGACTCCACCTCATCAGGCGACCATTTTTGTTTGACATTTCGTTCAACCACACTAAGGGGGATGGATTGGTTTCAGAAACAAAGGAAGAACCTTTCAGATAGCACGATAGCTTTTCGAGAGCCCACACCAAGCAAGCGCCTACTTTTTCTGATGTGCTGTATGCTTCCTCGCGTGACGTTAGCTGTCGACTGGCGTAAACAACAGGGTGCTCTTGCCTTTTTCGTTCACCTGACTTAAAACAACGCCCATTCCGTGGTCACTGGCGTCACATTGAACTAAGAAAAGGACAGAGTAATATGGTGCTGCGGGAACCGGTTCGCTGACAAGAATCTTTTTAATCGCAGCAAATGCCTACTTACGCGCCGTATTCCAACGCACAATAGTAGGCTCAGTGTTGCGCAGAGCATTTGTAAGAGGACTAGCGATATGTGCGAAGTTTGGAATGTAGCTTCTATAATAGTCAGCTAAACCCAAACAGGAACTCAAGTTAGCCTGATTTTGGCAAAGTAAAGCTAGTGATTGCCTCAACTTTTAGTTCGGAGGGGCTTCGCTTCCCTTGGCCAACAACGTGCTCAAGTAGTGGACTTCAGTGCTTGCAAAACAGCATTTGCTCAGTTTGAGAGTCAAGCCTGCTTGACGGACTTGAAGGAATACCTGCTGCAGATGTTCCATATGCTGTCTCCAAATGCTCGAGAAAACAGCGATGTCATCGAGGTAGGGCACAGCGAAAGACTCGGTGCCTGTGAGCACTTGATTCATTAGTCTTGAAAATACGAACGGTGCATTCTTAAGCCCAAAAGTGAGCACGAGAGGGCGGTATGTGCCTGTCGAAGTCAGAAAGAGGCGAGCTTACTGGCGTTCTCCGTGAGTGGCACTTGCCAGAAGCCGTGTGTCATGTCTAACGTAGAAATGTACTATGCCGCGGAAACTTTCTCAATCAAGGCCTCAACATTAGGAATGGGAAACGTCTTCGTTTTTGTTATCGCATTCTGCTTACGATAGTCAATGCAACGTCTGGGTTCCTTGCTAGGATTTTCTACGATAAACATCGGGGACACGTATTCGCTTTCCCCTGGCACAAGTAGACCAGTGTCAACATGCTCTGAACGGAATCGCTCAACAGTTTCTCATGACGGGGCGGAAATGTGTGCATCCTTGTACGGAAGGGTTGGTCAGATGTCAACTCAAAGTCGTGTTCCACAAGGTTTGTCTTACCGGCATAGGGACTGAACAAATAGTTGAAGTTGTGTACAAGTACTTTAACTCCTTTTTTTGCTTGATTGTTAAAGAAGCTTGTTTAGCGACAGATTCCAGTATTTCTTCTTTTGACGGGGTAGAGCAAGGGGTGTGTACTTCAGGGACTGGAACATTTATTTCCTCTTCTTCGTTTAGGACGATCCTCAGCGTCTTCATGCGTTCGATAAATGGCTTCATTAGATTGCAGTGGTAGATTGTCACGTCGTTGCATTAACCGGGCGTCGCTACCAGGTAATTGGTGTCGGAAAGCTTTTGCTTAAGCGTGACCAGGCCATCGCATGCTGGGTCCAGTTTGTTTGCCTTCGACGACTTCCAAATAAGCACTTTGTCGCCTTCCTTGAAGGCTCGAGTGCATGCAGATCTGTCGTAGTACATCATTGCGCGTTGCTGCGTTTCTGCCATGCTGATCTGCGCTAATTATTTCGATGCCCGAACGCGTTTCAACAAGGTCAGTACGAACTCGACAACGGAATCGTCTAGAAATTTGTCTTCCCACTTTTCTTTTAGCAACGTGAGCGGGGAGTGAAGCACTGGACCATACACAAGTTCCCCTGGAGTGAATCCAGTTGCTTCGTGAGTGACGGAGCGCAGAGCAAAGAGCATTGCGGGAACAGCTGCATCCCAGTCGGTGGCCTTCTCGAAACAGAGCACACGCAGAATGCGCTTCGGTACTGAGTGAAGTTTTTCGAATTGCTTCGCGTGTGGTAGACAGAGCTGTGATGAATGGATATGCTACATTTCTGCAAGAATGTTGTGGTAAGCGCGCTTGTAAACACAGAACCTTGGTCGCAATAGATTTCACTGGGAAATCGGATTCTGCCAAAGACGCCGAGTAGCGCGTTTACAACAGCTGTGGGGCTTAATTTCGGTAACACCACTGCTTCCGGGAACATAGTGGCAGGGCAAATGAGTTTTAGCAAGTATTTGTTGCCCGCCACTGTTACTGGTAATGGGCCAACAATGTCGACTACCAATCTGCGAAAAGGTTCGCCAATTAAAGGCACTCGGACCAAAGATGCCTTGAGTTTTTCGTTTGGCCGTCCGGACCTTTGGCAAACATTCCAAGAACGTACCCATTCCTCAGATTCCTTGAAGCGCATCGGCCACTAGTAGTAGTTCAAGAATCTGCTCTTAGTTTTGTTTATTCCTAAATGGCCAGCCCAGCTATTGCTATGAACCAGACCGAGGAATGCAGCACGATACTTTTGGGGAAGTACCAGCTGTTCGAAAGAACGGCCTTGTGTTTGAATGTTCTGTACAAGAGGCCGTCTTTTACAGTGAACGATACTGGTCTCGCGTTTGACTTGTGCTGAATCCATAGGCGCATTTGCTCCGAAATAGAGGCATAGAATTGCTCTAGCGCAATCGCTTCAATTAGACGTTGCTTGTTCTCGTATGCGTTGGCACCTTTAAGTCATTCTTCCAACAAGCTCATGGATTTATAGGCGAATTCCGAGAGTGACTCACCTTGACTGCGCCTAGTGTTACGAAACTTCATCCTTAAGGCTTCTCTAGACAAGCTGTACCTTCGCCTCAGCTGAAGCTTTACTTTATTGAAGTCACGCGCATCTTCATCTCGCATTCTCGCAATTACGTCCGCTGCTTCGCTTGGAAACAATTTCAAGAGACGTTGCGACCAGGTCTCTTCTGCAAGTGCTGCTCTAGTACCCGTCCTCTCAAAGTTGACGAGGTACAAAGTGATGTCGCTACCAGCCCTGAACGGTTGCATGTATCCGCGCATGTCGAAACTGTCAGTTCGTTCAAGGCTACGCAGCTGCATCTCTTCTAGTTTCAGTTCTCTCTCTCGTTCTTTTAGCTGTTGGGGAATTGTCTTCCAACATTCCTCGACTTCGTCGTCGTTCACTCCGAATTTGGATATTCCTTCAATAATTGCATGTTTGCGCATCGACTTCTGTACAGGGATGCCTAACTCCTCTGCTAGCAACACTAGGTTGAGTTTCGTTAACGATGTGATTTCATGACTGCTGATAACAAGTGCCACTATTACACGTGCTAATATTTAGCAAGGTCAAAGTGCCTCGACTACTAAGTAAATGTCGCTAATGCTCCTAAGGAACTCAAGTAAGCAGTGCTCTAACCAAACCGGACACCAAATCAGCCAACCAGGGGGCGGCAAAAATAAAGAAAAGATATCGCGGCAAGCGAGGCAATGTTATCTGGAGATTCCAACGTATTATGCGACCAGCACCGCGAATGCTACAACGTCTGGACATGCGAAGCGAGGTCTTCTTGGGCGGTGAACTGACGTCCAACTGGCTTGCCAAACAAATTCTTGAGCTCCTGTTTACAAATGTCCCAGCTAGTAAGTTCTTCCTCGTGGGTTTGAAGCGAGACGCGTGCCATGCCCGCGAGGTAAAATATCAAATTATCGAGCACGATGGTCTGATCCCAGTGGTTGCTGGCGCTCACCCGCTCGTATATTTGAAGCCAGTCGTTGGTGCCAGAAAAGGTTCCTGGATCGCGGGGTTCTGCTAGAAGGACGGTGGGCATGGGTGCCGACGTGTCCGAAGCATCCTCGCCTTGAGTTGGCATTGTAAATGCAGCCAAGGAGCGCCCGCTGTGTAAATTCGTCTTGATAATGATCCCGCAACCTCTACCAAAATTGTTACGGGGTTGAAGTAGTCAGAAGTATATTTACACGATATTTACAATAATTATAGCAGCTGGCAAGATGGTAGACAGCGCGCGAAGTCCAGAGCGTGGTCTTCTTCCAATTAAACTTAAAAAGTCTTCTTCGTCAGCGTGCCATAATATTGTGCTTGGTACAAGAAAGATGAGGAAAGATGCAGCAGCCATAATGAATGTGCAGGAAATGCAAGGAAGCCCGATCAGAAAAGTACGCAACCTCTGAATCTGAGGAGTCACTATGTCGGACAGAAGTAACCACACTGCATCGCTTCAAGACACAGTGAGCCGCCACCGAGCAACACAAGGGCTCCTCCAAAGACTCACCTCTCGTAAATGGGGCGTCAGAGAAGACACCCTCATTATGATGAAAAATTATACATAAAAAATTATGTGCGGCTTCGTTTACACAAGAACCACGGTAACGATGTGTCGTCACCTGGCAGAAGCTCATCGTCAACATATACGTATGGCGTATGGTTTGCCGAAGCATATTCCAAACCACGTGCTTAGCTAGGAGGCACAAATTAACACGCTTGAAGAACTGGGTGAGGAGCATCAGGACGCGTCCAGCTTCTGCGGCTAGCCGCTACGTCTTTAGAACGAAGATTACTCGCCCAGGTTGATCGGAATCCACAAGCTTCTTTTCTTCCAACACCTTCGGTGCCATGGCTGCCCGTGATGGCGGTCATTGTTCACTCTCTTCCAGCCAACGTGAGAGGAAATGAACAAAATTGGAGGCCTTACCATCACCGCAGAGCCATTCTTAGCGATAATACGTTCACTGCATTCATACGTATGCTGCCGTTTCACAGAGCAGCGTCAGCACTGCCTGGACGAACAGCAACGGTTGCAACACGGAAATGTGGCAAGGACTACTCATAGCAAACTGTTAAGTTCGACTGGTGCAGAGCTACAAGTGATTCTGGAGGTTGTCCAAGTGGCCAGAAATTGGTCCCTGGAGCATCGCAGCCCTCTACACATATACAAAGATGCGAAAGACGCCACAGGTGCAGTAGGCAAGATTGACGCACACCCACTGGCAACCGCCAACTAGGAAAAAGCAGTAGTTCTGCGGCACAAGGGAACTTAGCTGCGCATTCATTCGACACCGAGTCGTAAGGGCGCAGGACGTAATGAGCGAGCGGACGCGCTAACGCGGGGAGCACATTTATCCACCCCCCAGTATCCTTGCCCCGTTTCCGCTGCAGCCCGATCCGCACAAGATGTAGACGCTCTCGATGCTCACCTGTAACTCCGACAGCATAGGAAGCTTGCTCTACGAGCACTTCTCCCCGAACGTCATGACGTCCACGCCGGGTGTGCACCCACGCCGGGAGCGCGTGGCACTCCGCTGTCTGCCTACCGGCATGGCAGTCAAGCCTGCATTCAAAGCCCAATACTGTGACAAGTTGCTTGATCCAACCTGTGGAACTTGTGACACGGGTGAGCAAGCCACAGCACACCATCTGCTATGGCTATGGCCTGGCCTATCCTCACTGCTAAGAATCTGCCTTGCTGGGCTACAATACTCAGTCGTTACACAAAACGACTGGATTCTTCCAAAAGGGACACCTGCACACCGCAAAGCAATATTGACCCTTTTCACGAAACAGCCTGCTATTGCGAAATGAGATGGCGCTTTCGGTGGTGCGCTGCACGTTGCCTCAGCGAAAGCGCACGAGTACAAAACCATTACCTCTTCTGTCCTGCTTCTGTGTGATCAGTTGCGCTCTGTTCCCTTAATGCCGAAAATTATGGAGGAGTGGAGGGAAGACGTGTGCAGTAGTTGGCTGCAACAGTTGTGACTGGCACATTAAGGAATGGAATGAATCTGTGTGTCCAAGTTCCCAAACCATTGCTACATAAGGCCTGCCCTCGTTTCCGGGTCTTCGCTATGCACGGCTTCCCTCGGGCACAAGCAGAATTCACTCACCCACCAGCGCTGTCGCGCTAACCTCCAAGGAAATTACTTCAACCCCGGAACATCTGCACGAGTGAGTACCACTCGTTATACGGTGACAAAGAAATAGCAGCGCTTCTTAGCATAAGTAAGTTTCTCGAACATTATCTACACACATACACCCGACCTCACACGCAAGCTTACACCCCCTCTATCGCCAATGTATCAATAATAAGTCAACGGGCGCACATTTGAATCAATGCGTCGAAGCATGGATGACGGCGACGACACCGACAGCCCACTAATGTTTGAAGCTGAACGTCTCGTAACGGTCTGCACAGTGAGTGACTAGCGATAATACGTATTTACTGCAAGCTATTACAACCTTATTTCGTTCATTCTAGCAAGAACAAACCTGTCGCAACTGCGCACACCGGCAAGCGATCAGGCAGGAGATAAACAATAAGACGGTAACAACCCGGGGAACTTTACTGAGTCAGAAACCTAAGAAGGCGCTGCTTAAAAGTATTTGCTAAATAAATTACGAAGAGCTAAACACACTACTAACCTTCCACATATTAAGCGAATCAGTTTTAAAGCTTGGGATGCATTTTTAGCGCCGCTTTTCTTACGAGTACTGTATAGGCTGCTCGCGCCGTTTAGACAAAGCGTAATGAGCTCCGAAATAGCATACATGTTTGTTGAAGCTATAGCCAAAGCTTTTATTGCCGTCCACTTAGTCACCGCCTACGATATCCGCCGAAACAGAGGTTTGCAGAGCCGCAACGGTGGCATGTATATTCATTGTATATACAGAGGCAACGAAACATGGCAGGGAGAAGAGTCAATACAATAGCTTGCTGATCTAAGTATTAAGGAGTGAAACATTTCACCTAATCTAGGTACATCACGAGAAAACCACTATGGTTGCCTTTTAATATATGTACTTTTTCTTCAAATAATCAACATCTCTCTCTCTCTCTCTCTTTCTCTCTCTCTTATTAGAATACATCAGTCATGAGATATTGAGCGTTCGCGCACTACTTCAAATATGCTTAAAAGAGCTAACAAGTGCTACTGTGATTTAGTACAAGGAAATAACAGAAAATCTAATATCACTTGCCCTTAGCGGTAAAACTACCCTGATAGAAAAACTAGTAGCTTTCAATGGGTATTTAATAATACGAGAGAAATTTGACGACTTTCTTGTAGTATGCAATATGTGTCACTGTAAGCTGCAGGATGTCTATTTAATATTTTAAAAGGAGCCAATGATCTTTACATTGTGCATTATCCATGGTGCGCACGCTAATTCCGATAATGCTGCCAGGGAGTGCATCATCGGTGTGTAAAGCGTACTTTAGTTTCTTTTCAGCCTTTGAAGATGAAGTACACGAGATAGTGGTTTCACTTGCTGCTGGCAAAGGGCACTTCTTTGTACGATGCATATTTTGCATGCTCTTTTGGAACATCTATACTCAAAATATATTGTTGTTGTTAGCATTCTCTCTAAAATTCACGCACGCTTTCGGCATATCATCCATATATAACCTCTTTAACGCCATCTTGGTCCACTGGGTACGGGCCGGAATAGGCAAATTCCATATGCACAACTTGGGCTATTGGTCATGTGCAACTGAGCATGTTCCACTGGATACGTTCTCGAACAGGCTATTTGGGCCGCTGGACATATGCAACTGGGCATATGCCGCTGGGTATTTGTCGTACCGGACAACTTGGTGTCCGGTACTGGGTACTGGGCGCGTGAAACTTTGCATGTGACACAAAGTATGAACACATCTTTGGCAATGCAGCCCTCCAGAATTGATATGTGCCCCTACGTAGGTGCCTGGATAGACAAGCAGAACAAAAGGCAAGAAGTGATCAAGTCGGCAGCAGAAACTGGAAGATGTCAGCTAGAGGAACGAAAAAGTCGGCATCAAAATCGCGCGAGTGGGGAGAAAACAGGGAAGTGAACACAGTGTGAACAGATTGTGCATCGAGCATACGCTCTTAGACTACATCGCTTCTGTGCCAATCGCAATAACGTCGACATTCATCGCCAGATGGGTTTTTATTATTAGATGGTGAAATGCTTAGGATTTATCTGGAATGAGTAAGTAGATCGCCTCATAGGAGTTGCCATCAATAGCGCCATCTCTCACTTTATTCAATTTTTAAGAGGCATATTTGACGCCTAGAATTTATCCTTTGAGTTCCACACACTTTCAATTTTTGATGGTAGCTCTTTTTGGTTCATTCCTTAAAATGTATTGCAACCGCGTGCACTTTTCACTACTCGACAAAACACTTGTGTTGTCGTTGTCTGAACTGAGCACGTACGTCTAAATTGTTTTTGTTGCATCTACGACAATAATACATGATATGGACCGGTAAACACAGGATGTAAGTTCTGGCCCACTTAATGTAATCCTCTCCTTCCACAAAGTAAACCCGCCATGGTTGCTCAGTGGCTATGCTGTTGGGCTGCTGAGCACGAGGTCGCGCGATCGAATCCCGGCCACGGCGGCCGCATTGAGAAGGCGCTAAAGGCTAAAACACCCGTGTACTTAGGTTTAGGTGCACGTTAAAGAACCCCAGGAGGTCAAAATTTGCGTAGTCCTTCACTACGGCGTGCCTCCTAACCAGAAAGTGGTTTTGGCGCGTAAAACTCCATAATTTATTTTTTCTAACTTGTTCCTATGTTTTACACAAGGCTCATGTGACCTCTCGCGCTTATATATATGATAATGTTTGTTCCTTTATGATGGCCTGATGATTTACTCTTGATAAAAAATGCAGCAGTCGTTCACTCTTTCGGTTATACTCCATTTGCTGTTTTATATAGAAAAATTAACAGCACTTATGTACGAAGATATCGCATCTACAGTCTCCACAGTGTACGTTGTGCACATACTCTTCATGACTTCATGACTTCACATAATTTGAGCCAAGAATTTAAAAACAAAAGGCGCGTCGGAAGTCAATTTAACGGAACGCATGCTATTCGAAATAAGCTACAGTAACTCACACAATTTTTTTTTCCCATAACTCGCTAATTAATTAAGTTTATATGCGTTTGCGCAATGATATTGTGCTGCTCTCAAGTGTGCGTTCGGTGAACAAGTTCGGCTGCATCATGACTGGCGACGAGGAAAGGGCAGGGCGTTCTTTATCTCATTGGCAGCGCTCGGCCAGTAGCATGCATTTTCGCCGTCATCCGACAAGAGCCGACCTTGTTCAATGGACGCGCGCTTGAGAGAAGCACGATACCACTGCCCAGACGTTCCGTCACGTGGCTTGTTCTATACACTACGTGAGACGTATTTTAAAGGAAACAACTCGGTCGCTGGTTTCTTAAGGTGCTCTACAAACTCAGATATCTTACTTGGGGTCCTCAACCAATAATTAAAGAGCAGGCTAAGTAAACTTCACTAATTAGTGAGTTATGGCGAAAACAAAAAATTGTCTCAGTTACTATAGGCTATTGCAAATAGTATGCGTTCGGTTCAATTCGCTTCCGACGCGCCTTTCATTTTTAAATTCTTGGCTCAAGTTATGTGGGACACCCTATATATCAAAACTGTGTGCAGTTCTATGTTTATTTTTGATGTTTATGTTGTTTTAGTTCCCATAGGTTACTTCTCAAATAACGTGCTTTGCATAGAAGAGTGACTAATTTTAAGAACTTGGTTCGCATGAGACTCACCCTCCATATGTTTTATACTTTTCTCTAGAGCAGACTTCAGGTGCTGAAATCAACTACGCAACGTTGCTTAAATTTGGCCAACGGTATTCGCGTATTTTAACCCTTTGGCAGGGGCAGGCTTCACAATTAAAACGTTCGTTGCCTATGCTGAAGGACTGTTTACAGGCCCTAAGAGGAGCTAAAGTAAGCGCCAATGAGAACGTGTAGGTTTTTTTTCTTGGCATAGCATGACTCAACCAGAAAGAAATTGCTTTTTCTCCGTGGTGTTTATTTCCGCTGCTGGAAATTCAGTGTGCTCTCCAGGCATTCTCTTTTGTTGGCCGTAAGTAATTTCTCTTTTTTTTTTCATATCTTGCTTTTTTTCTGCAGTGTATAATTCACCAGGATAACAGCCGTACTGAGTGTCCTAAGGGATGCCGATGCACCATCCAAAGCTCCGAAAGATCTACCGGACCAGGATATTGCTGGAGGTTATGATTTCATCGGAAATACTGTTACTATGGTCCTCGGGAGTTGAAGAAAAAATTAAAGTGCTCTTCTCTGCGCAATAAATATACAAGCGACCAGTTTTTCATTACCGAGCATGATACTCGCATTTCTTACCTATACAGCGTTTCAGTAAATGAAATATAAATTCCCACAATATATAAGAAAGACCCTCGGGATGGGATTTATCTCAGAAGAATACGTTTTAAAATGATACAAAAAGCAACTAAACAAGTAAGTATTCAAATTAAACTAATTAGCTTTATAATGGAAACCTTTCACTCGATCCCAACTAACGCAAGCAAAGCCCGATGCCCTAGGAATTCATAACAGTTTGTAGAAATAGTATATTTTGATTTTGCTAATTCCTGCAGCCTAATGAATTCCTGTCAGTTTCACACAAAAACATCGAAACTAAATTGCTGATGAGCCCAACTGACACACCATCTGCAGGCGCCGTTGAGTGACATTTACACTTTGCCATGAAGCGATCGAAATCGCAGCTTGATAAGGACGCCTACTCCCTGCTCACCCGACGGTGGAGCATAAATGACCACGTCACCGGTCGGCGGCTATTTAAGGACGTGTCACGTGCACACTTCGGCAGTTCAGTTTCGGCTCTATCTGCTAAACTGGCCGGAATTTATCAAGCTGCAGAAATTAGCCACGTCGGCTTTTTGCATGCCTGAAAACAGATATGAACACCTTGGTGACGGATTCAAACTATTGCATTAAATAATTTTAGTTCACTCGTTTCATTTCATCAGCGTGAATATTTATGTAATTACTGCTTCAAGTCATTTGAATATTTACGCCTCTGTAGTAAAAGCAATCCCCCAAAAATTGCCTAATTTTCGCATTTTCCTAGCTGTCAAGGAACATTGAAAGGGTTTTACAGCGAAGCTGTTAGCCTCTAGTTCATCAGGGTTTTTCGCGCCGCGTACGCAGAGAAAAAAAAAACCTTCAGTGACTAAAAATGACAACCGTTCCACTCTGTGAAGATGGAATGGCAGCGAAAGCTGACGACAGTCAAAGCTCTCAAACGAAAAGCAAAGCGTTTTCGCTACCATTCCTTCACAGCGTGGAATAGTTGTCATTTGTTCGTTCACCATCGATAGAACGTTCTTCGTCAGTGGTTGTTTCGCGCCGACGTCGTTTATATTCTCGTTGCTGTTCCCTCCGGCGCACCTCATACGCATGTAGTCTTCGGGTGGGCGAACTGTACGCATCCGCCCCAACAATAACGCAGCAGCTTTTAGCGCCGATACCTCTCATGCTTATATACTGCGACGACCTTGACGTCATGCTATTTTTCCCGGTGAGCATTTGAATCTGTTCCACATTTTGACATCTGCACCCGCACGTGATCACACACAAAGCAAACAATGAAACCCACTGTGTATGGGTTTGTTCAATATCCCTAAGTCCGTTTCTGTTGCCTGTTGTTCCATACTCCGTGCTTATCATCGAGGTGACGGGAGCTCCCACTTCTCCGCGGCGAATCAAGAATTCGACAAAGGGGACTTCAAGAAGCACGCAGCCATCTCCTCAACGAATCAAGAATTCGACTCGAATGAGGTCGGCACCTGCCAAACAGGCTCCTGGGGACGAGGGGCCGCGAAAGGGACTAAAGGGAGAACCAGCCGATTGTGAGGAGAGAGAGTCGCTGCCCAGTCGGTCTGATGCGCTCTTGCAGCTACGTGTACGTTATCATACACTATCTGTAAATATTGTATAAAGTTTTTCGTTTCTTCTTCGTCTGCGAAAAGAGCCCGTCTTTTGTCCTCCACCCCGAAATCACAATATGCCGGCCGCCAAAAAAACTACGGAAGGTTACTCATATACAGCCTTCGCGGTAAAAATAAAGCGAGCAGTGATTCAAGCGAAAGTTTATATATTCTTTGGTATAGCGCATACAACATGCAGCATAGCATTCGTTTCAATGAAGAACAAGCACAAAAGAAGCATCCAAACCACCATTGGGGATATGGCGCTCCTGATAACAAAGCGAAGCATGTAGCGTTTCCCGCATACGTTTCCCGGTAAAGATTACTGTTGGGCAAGTTGGTGAAGAGTGACGTCAGTAGTCTTTTACATATAAACAAGCCAGCCTAGCATCTGGTTTTATTGTTATTGCAGCACTGCTATGGGTAGGCACCGCATAGTTAGGACTCCAGAGGAGCAGGATGGATACGAGGAGCGGCAAAAGGAAAAGTAATGGCAATGCGACCAGCGGCGGTGTGCTCCAAAAATTACCATTACCATCAATACTCTAAAGCAATAAAGCGTGACGGCCCAGCCAATGAGGAGGAGGTGGCGCGACGTGATTATTGTGTAAAACGAGTGTACAAAATAAAAAAATTACACGCAATATCTTCTGTGGGAGCTGCATAAATGATGGCATTATTTAGATCCCCTGCTGTTTCGTCGTCGCATGTTGCTGTGTGTGATATAACTGCGAGAAACACCGCGAAATAATCGTGAAACGGAGAAGTGAGGTTGCAACACCGAAATTGCAGCACGGACCACAGGAGCAACTGTTATTCGAGATTAGAGAACTAACCCACGCCTTCGTTGAGAAAGGACACCACGTGACATTTCAGTGGCTTACAAGTCACTGTGGCTCCATATGTAACGAGCACGGTTATAAGGCTGCTCGGTCGGCTCTTCAATGCCCCAAAAAGCAGTCGATACTGTTATCAAGGACAGATGCCGCTAGAAAACTTCGAATGCTCAGCCGGGATGTCACGTTCTCCGTGTGGAACACACGAAGTTTTCAAAGCAACCGACTGCACCGCCTAGGCTCTTCTCTCCCCATCACATCCTAGCTGGACTTTGCCGACGCGAAGCTATCCTGCTTTGTCGAATATCGCTAGGATTGGCCTTTACAATGTTTTTTTTCTAAATCAAATCGCATGGGCTGACGACGCCTCGTGTATTGACTGGAGTAGTAAGAAGCCTCTTCAACACCTTCTCTGTGACTGTCTTTCTTTCATTATTCAAGTACCCTAAAGGCCTATGCGGGGATTACATAGGGGTGTTACAATGAATTAGTGATAGACACAGTATACGCATTTAAACAGATAATGCATGCTACAATAAAAAGAACACAAGCGGAAAAACAGGAGAACAAGCAAGAATAAACTGGTAAGAGCAATACAACGACACGTCCTAAACGCTGAAGATACATATAGATTTAAAATGGGTGTTACACAATATCGACCTAACTTGGTCACTTCATACAAGGAAAAATGCTTGCTGAAAACGTACACATACTAGCAGATACTGCATCAAACAATGAAAAGCAATAGCATAAAAAACTTTACGCAGCACAAGTGACTCTGTGCTAACCTAGAACAAAACCATTTGCGCAAGGAACATCAAAATGTGGTGAGGAAAAAAAGTAAAATAAGAGCTAAATAAGAAAAAAGAGAAAAAAAAGGCACGCGACAACACAGTGATGCCTATAACAAATGAGCACGAGAGTACTATGTTAGTACGTTAAAATAGTGCTTTAATTTCGATAGGAAATCATCATGACTTAGAACTGACACTATTTCACTTGGTAACATATTCCAATGATATATCGCGAGAAAGAGGGGCGAGTGGCTCAAGAAGTTAGTGCGCGCAAGAACGGGCTGCACTTTAAAGGACTGATCAAGGCGCGGGAAGATACGATGGGCGGGCTTGATGTGGCATGCGCTGAAAGACGACCCGCAGTGATATAGCTTGTGAAAATGGGAAAGAAGTCCTATCAGCCTTTGATTTTCTAGCGAGGGGAGATTTAGAGATATTTTTATGTTAGTTATGCTAGAAGTTTGTTTTGGACTGACTCGAGCTTGTTTATGAGGTAGGACTGATACGGATTCCAAATAAAAGACGCGTACTCCATTTTCGAACGAAGCAGTGTCGTATAGGCTAATAATTTAGTGGACTTGTTTGCCGAGTAAAGGTTACGCCTAATGTAGCCAAGGGTTTTACACGCGCTGCTAGTAATCGCATCGATGTGATGATTCTATGAAAGGTTTGAAGACAAATGAATTCCCAAGTATCTCATTGATTGCGCATGTGCAATACTAGTGCCGTTCGTCACGTAACGGGAAATCCTAGGATTACTAGATCTAGTGAAAGCTATAGCCTTAGTTTTTGAAACATTTATTTCCATTTGCCACTGTTTGCACCAGTCGGTAATTTCCGCGAGGTCAGATTGCAAAATGTCAGTGTCGAAAGAGTTAATTATTCGTCTACAAATTACGCAATCATATGCAAATAGTCTTATTGTAGATTTAATATTATTGGCGATCTCGTTGACGTATAGCAGGAATAAAATTGGTCCCAGTATAGATCCCTGCGGCGCTCCGGACGCAAGGATCTGCGGCACTCCGGACAATTTACAGAGATTATTGCTCGCAGCTTTGATATCGCGCTTTGACCAAAGACATTTAACAGAGGGAACCATCTTGAATAACGACATCACAAGCCAAAGCAGTGGAAGGCGACGAGGGGTCTGTTGCTGTTTTTAAAGACAACAGACTTGGATAAGCAGTTGTAGCCTGCACTGATGTTTACAGTTCTTCAAGTGGTAACTGACCTAATTGAACAGTATCCCTTTTAGTAGACATCGTATGCACACTTCAGCGCTGAATACCTACCGATGTCACAAATGCTGATTACTGGTACAGGACAGCGGGTGACACCTCGAATCAGGAACTCCTGTACGGAGCGGTCGAGGTCGTGGAAAATGCCGACGCTTGGCGTCGGCCCAAAATGTTCATATAAATTGGTGGTTTCGTCACAAATAATCGTCTGACGCGGAAGTGCTCTTGTGATGGGGGGGGGTTTGTTTCCATGACAACAATATTTTTCCTGACGTTGCACCGAACATCGGAGATGCTGTAAGGTGACAACGCTTTTATTTCATCATTCAAACGAGTCGGATCGAATGTCGACAGCTAAGTTTTTTTTTTTCTGGTGGACGCTATTACAACAAAAGGACTGAGTGACGACATTGACTCTACAGGATGCTATTGCCGCTGACCGTAGACGGAGGATTGCTCTTACGTCGTCTCTTGTGATGGCGTTCTATTTGAAAATTGTCTTTGTCCAACGCATCCGCCCGCTTTGGAGGTCGTCCATGTCGGACGCTAGTAGCCAATCGACTGCAGCGTCTCCAAGGGAGTGCTACGTCTCAGCACCACGAAGGCGTTATTAGATGGTTGCCACGGGGCAAACCATCCATCAGTGCCTATCCAGACGTCAACGCAGTGTGAATGCCGACTCTTGACGGGTCCACAAAACTCCATACCCCTCCGCTACCTGGCAGCGTGAACTAATGACGAGGGGGCCAACATCAAATGCTGCAAAACAATGACGGCGACCTTGGATTCGCGGGTTACTATCCTGCGGCATATTCTATACCATCTGGTTTCGGAGGCAGGGTTACGGATGAGTTGCGATAGTATAGGCGTGGTATCGCAGCGGATTCGACGATTGAGATTTGCTGCTAGATATTCTTCAGAATCCCTACTCTACTCGCTTAGGTAAGACGACGGTATTAAAAGTGGATACTTTTCGTGCAGTAGACAGAGGGTCCTCGTGAGAACTCGGACGTTTAACTTGCTCCTGCATAAAGTGGGCTTCCGTAACTAGAGCAGTGTAACTAAGCCAATACACCCTTTGTCCTTTCTACTACCTGACGTATTCGTCGATGTGCTTGGTGGATTCCTTGCCCTAACGCCACCGTAAGCTACAACCGGAGGAATATTGACGACTGCGATACGTCAGCAAACGCTGTTATCTCGAAAGGGCTTCAATAGGAAAGGTTTTTAGCATTACAGCAGGAAGGATTGAAAAAGAAACTGGGAAGGGTGAAGCAGTAGGTGTACTGTTCTACGAAGATAGTTTGGAGAGCGAAAAGAAGAAGTGTGGGGACATTCGAGAGGAAAAATGGACCGCATGTTCATAGCGCTGCTACGGGCTTGACTCCTCTACTGTTTCATTTTATCTCGGAATTCTGCACTTCTCATTTATGTCATTACTCAAAAATTACTGACCAGATTATAATCAAGCTTTGCTGTTTATAGTCCATATATAGTCATTTGTTCGAATCTAATGTATATATATATATATATATATATATATATATTGTTGCGCGCGAAGGAGACCGTTTGTAACCCTTACGGATGAAGGGGACCGTTTACTTTAAGTCGCGAAGGTGAGCGCAAGAGCGGTCAGCTGGTTTATCAACTGAGAGTCGTTCTCTTCTTCCTTCTTCCACTCGGGACCGCAAGCACGTTCACTGCTCTTCGTTTTCTTCATGTGTAACATTCCTCTCGTCGCAGACGAAGCCCGCCGGGCGAGTCAATCCATGTGTCTTGACGTGAACAATTTCAAGCGGGCGACATGGACCACTTGTGTCTTGGCAGCTCTTCTACCACTCGCCGTGAGGCGAGCTATGTTATACGTGACTTCCGTGTGTCTGTTAATAATCACAAACGGTCCATCGTAGGTGGCCAAAAGCTTTTGGCATAACCCGCGTTTCCGTACTGGAGTCCACAGCCAAACTAAATCACCAGGGCGATAGGTTACCGGTCGGTGGCGAATGTCGTAGCGTGCTTTTGATCTGTCCTGCGATGCCAAAGTGCGCAAACGAGCAATACCACGAGCTTCTTCGGCGAGGCAGAGAGTCTCGGCGACAGTGGGATTTTCGTGACTGCAGAAGGGGAAAACAGTGTCGATTGTGTACCGGGGTGGCCGTGCGTACAGCAGCAAGAAAGGGCTATAGCCGGTGGTCTCGTGCTTGGCGGTGTTGAACGCGTACGTGATAAAAGGCAGTACGTCATCCCAGTTCTTGTGGTCGGATGAAACGTACATAGATAGCATGTTTACAATTGTTCGGTTGGTGCGCTCCGTAAGCCCATTAGTTTGTGGATGGTATGGTGTCGAGTGACGCAAGTGGAAATCACACAAACGAAGCCGCTCCTCTACGACGTCTGCTGTGAATTGTCGTCCACGGTCGCTGATGATCACGCGAGGCGGACCATGTCGCAGGATTACATATTGCAGCAGGAATGTTGAAACGTGAGTGGCAGTTGCGGAGGGCACGGCCGCCGTCTCGCAGTAGCGTGTGAGGTAGTCGACGCAAACAACTATCCAACGGTTTCCCTTGGCTGATTTTGGAAATGGGCCTACGAAGTCAATGCCCACTTGTTGGAAAGGCGTGCTTGGAGGCGGGATCGGCTGCAGAAGACCTGCTGGAGCAGTAGATGGCCGTTTGTGGCGCTGACACTGCATGCAGCTGGCCACATACGTCTCAACAGATTGTCGCATTCCAGGCCAATAAAAGCGTTCCTGAATCCGGTAGAGCGTCCTCACCGAACCTAGATGGCCAGACGTAGCGTCGTCGTGCATAGCACTCAGAATCGCTGTGCGAAGGCTCTCCGGCACCACTAGGAGAAAACGTGCGCCAGTGCTGGAAAAGTTCTTCTTATAGAGGAGTCCATCACGTACACAGAAATGGTTTGCTGTCGTCGAGGCGGTCGTAGCGGTGAAGAGCGGTGTTAATTTATCGTCTTTTCGCTGTTCGGTTTTGAAGCAGTCGACGTATGGAAAACGCGGCGACACAGAAGCCACGAGGTGATCGAAGTCGTCGGCGTCGCAGTCCGTAGTACTAAGTGGCATACGCGAGAGACAGTCCGCATCAGCGTGTCGTCGACCACTCTTATAAGAGACGGTGAAGCTGTATTCTTGCAGTCGGAGCGCCCAGCGCGCAAGGCGGCCACAAGGGTCACGAAGATTCACAAGCCAACACAATGAGTGGTGGTCGGTGAACACTGTAAAGGGGCGTCCATACAGGTAAGAACGAAACCGCTGAACCGCAAATATTACCGCGAGGCATTCTTGTTCCGTCACAGTGTAATTCTGCTCGCGCCTACTTAATGAGCGGCTTGCATATGCGATCACGTGTTCGCGGTCACCGTAGCGTTGAACTAGGACGGCACCAATACCAATGCCACTGGCATCCGTATGGAGTTCTGTCGGAGCTGAAGGACTGAAGTGTTGAAGAACCGGTCGTGACGTCAGCAGGAACTTCAACTGACGAAAAGAAGAGTCGCACTCCGGAGTCCACTCAAAGGGGGTGTCCTTTCGTAGCAGGCATGTCAGCGGATGCGCAACGTCGGCGAATTTAGGAATAAATCGGCGGAAATAGGAACAAAGCCCCAGAAAACTACGGAGCTCCTTGACACAGCGCGGTGCACTGAACGCTTCAACGGCTGCTGTTTTCTGGGGATTAGGGCGGATGCCATCCTTGTCGACGAGGTGCCCAAGCACAAGGGTTTGGCGGTCTCCGAAGTGGCATTTCTTAGAGTTTAAAACTAGACCAGCGTTTCTGATGGAGTTCAGGACAATATCCAGACGCGAGTTGTGTTCGCTGAAGGTGCGGCCAAAGATGACGACGTCGTCGAGGTAGCACATGCAGATGTTCCACTTCAAGCCACGCAATACAGTGTCCATAAATCTCTCGAAAGTTGCCGGAGCGTTGCACAATCCAAATGGCATCACATTAAATTCGAAGAGCCCGTCAGGGGTTACAAAGGCAGTCTTCTCCTTGTCGTCAGGATGCATCGGAATTTGCCAATAGCCGGATCGTAAATCTACTGAGGAAAAGTAAGAGGCGGAATGAAGGCAGTATATTGCGTCATCAATACGTGGGAGTGGGTACACGTCCTTTTTGTTACAGCATTCAAACGGCGATAGTCGACGCAAAATCTCCAAGATCCATCTTTTTTTTTAACAAGAATCACTGGAGCTGCCCACGGGCTTGCCGACTCTTGTACGACTCCCTTTTTCATCATTTCGTGCACTTGTTCGTTGATAATCTGGCGCTCCGATGGTGAAACACGATATGGCTTTTGTCTAATCGGATTTGCCGAACCCGTGTTGATGGTATGGCGCGTTCGAGACGCAGGGATTGCAGGTATATTGTCCTTCTGCGCAAAGTCGAATACCGAAACGTGCTTCGAAAGCACACCCACTAACGTTCGGCGTTCACTCGTGCTGAGCGATTTATTTACCATCGACAAAAGGGCCGTTTCCGAACTGTGGCCATCAGGTTCTTCCGGCACATCTGTAAGTTCAGCCACTGATAAGGACGCGTGTTCCCTGGCGAATGCTAATTTCATGCCATCTGATAGTATAACGGGCTCCTTAGAACAGTTTACGGTCCATAAGCCAGTGCGTCCGCCTTTGATCGACACCACACAATGTGGCACCAACACATTCTTCTTCATACAGTTAAAGTGCATCGGTTCTACGGTAGCTTCGAAGCAGTCGGAATCGGCGCCGCAACAGACAACGGGAACGCAAACGGTAGATGATGCAGGTATGACCGTATCACCACAAACACACAGTGTAGTTTCGCGATCTACAGGGTTCTCCAGGAGTCCTGATGGAATCCTACCACTTAAGAATACTTTTCCTGTGCGGCAGTCGACAGTAGCACCACACTCCCGCAAGAAGTCCATGCCGAGAATAACATCATGGGTCGACCGAGGAATAATTACAAACTCTGTCGTAATAACATGGCCTCCCAAAAATACGTCAGCACTACACACACCAATAGGTCGCAACGGCTCACCACTCACTCCACAGAACTTTGAATCTTCGTCCCATTTAAACAAAACCTTTCGCCCTAACACGTGTTTAAAAGAGACACTCATAACCGAAATTGTTGCGCCTGTGTCCACCAGAGCCATCACAGGGACATTATCTACAAGCACGCGCACTTTGTTTTTCAGCATCAACACAGGAGGTATTTCTGTCAGTAGCACGTCTCCAGCGACCTCACCTCCATCGGCCGCGCTAGCTAGTTTTCCGGTGACGAAGGGGACGCGGTGCGACGCAGCGGTGAGGGAGAACGGGGAGCACGACGTTGCGGTGGGGGTGTCAAACTTCTGTCAGATGCTGGGGAGCGATTCCGGGAGCTGCTCGGCCAATACTCGTCGCCAGACGATACGTGTGCTGGCCACGGGGCACGTGTGGCCGTTCGGAGGGCCGAGAAAACTCTGACGGCTGGCCATACCACGTGGTCATACGCTGGTTGCAAAACCGCGATACATGACCCGGGACACCACAGGAATAACACACCGGGAGAGGTCGAAACCTTGGTCGTTCGTCGATGAAGCGGATATTATCATTTTCCCGCGTGTAGTGGGTTGGTTCGTGGCGTGTGTCACGACGATACATCGGGCGTCGAGAAGGCGGGCGCTGATTGCGTTGGTCATAGCGCGGAGTCGGCGGGCGTGTTGTCATCCTCGACTGTGGGGCTGCGCTGTACTCCACGGCCGCTGCGGTGACCATCGGTTGCCAAGGGGCCGAATGTGGCGCAGTCATAGCCTCTCGTGACGTGTACACGCCATGGTGGTCAACAGTTGAATGCAACAACCCTTCGCGGCGGGAAAGTTCCTCGCGGACAATCTGTCGGATGGTCGAAGGAAGGTCGAGGCAAGGACTCGTGTCCACACTAGCAACCGTCGTAACGTTTGCCAACCGACCAAACTTTGGCGCAATCCGACGCATCTTGAGCGTTTCAAAAGTTCAGCAGTGCCGAATGACGTCGGACACAGAACTGAGGCTCTCCTTTCCAATTAGAAAATTGTAGACATCCTCAGCCACTCCTTTCAGCAAATGTCCAACTTTATCTTCTTCCGACATGCGAGCATTGACCACCTTGCACAGCTTTAACACTTCTTCGATGTATGTTGTGCATGTCTCCCCTGGTAGCTGCGCCCGTTGCGACAGTGTCTGCTCCGCACGCTTCTTTTTGGCGACTGAGTCCCCAAAACACGCCTTTAACTCGTCAACAAAATGTTCCCACGTCATAAGCGCGTCCTCGTGGTTCTCATACCATACGAGGGCGGTATCGGTCAGGGAGAACACCACATTGGTGAGCTGAGCGGTTGCATCCCACCCGTTGGATTTCCTCACTCGTTTGTAGTGGACGAGCCACTCGTCGGCATCTTCCCCCGCTTTGCCTCCGAAGGTGGGTGGAACTCGGTAGTATGGCAGTGGAC
The DNA here is from genome assembly GCF_023375885.2 of Dermacentor andersoni. NCBI lineage: Eukaryota > Metazoa > Arthropoda > Arachnida > Ixodida > Ixodidae > Dermacentor > Dermacentor andersoni. The sequence continues at coordinate 83,870,488 of NC_092816.1, forward strand.
TGCTAGGCGCTGCCCTCGGAGTGGCTCCTTCTTCTGGCATGTCGAAGATGGTCACGGCTGATGGCGGGAGGCCGGCAAGTCGACGGCTTCGACGAAGCTGCGGCAGTGATGGTTCCGTTGTTGTGAGCGGTACCCCGCACCTCCACCACTTTGTTGCGCGCGAAGGAGACCGTTTGTAACCCTTACGGATGAAGGGGACCGTTTACTTTAAGTCGCGAAGGTGAGCGCAAGAGCGGTCAGCTGGTTTATCAACTGAGCGTCGTTCTCTTCTTCCTTCTTCCACTCGGGACCGCAAGCACGTTCACTGGTCTTCGTTTTCGTCATGTGTAACTATATATATATATATATATATATATATATATATATATATATATATATTGTAAGCACTATTAACGTACTTCGTCGTTTTCATTTGTACATAGCCATCATCATCTTCCCTCTTCTTCGACTTCTTCGCGCGTGAGCTGCGGGCGTTGCCTTTTTTGGAATAAACAGCGCTGGACAACTTGATCGGTCTCGGTATTATAAAGTGGTGGAGGTGCGCTGTACGGGTACGGGTGCGGGTGCGCAGATTAGAGATTATCTAATATATATATATATATATATATATATATATATGTTACGGGAAGCATCACAGAAGAAGCCTACGAGAACGAAATACTTATTTGAGAAGAGAGCAGGAAGTAGACAGGACGGGCGCTGTTTCGAGACGAGAATCGAAATAAGTAGATAATTATGGACGATAATATGCATCCTGCAGTCTTCAGCCAACTCGTCCAGCAACAAATTTTGCGGGATTTCTTTATGTTTCATGGCCTTAAAACATCAAAATCGAGAAGTTTACCTGTTATAGGACACGAGAAGGGGGTGCAATATTTTTTATTTTTTGCATGCAGACAGTAGAGGCCTGCTTTTCTCACGGTCCGTTTGAAAGTAATACTCTACTACCAATCTGAAGGCTTATCCAGTCATTTGTTTATGAAATGAGGTACGCTGAAACTTGAAGCTGTGCCTCAAATCTGTACAAAATTACAGAATCTATTAAGGTTGTCGTGGTGAAAAAAAAATTTGTGAAATCTCAATCCCTTCAAGGAGGCAAATTTTTTTATTTATGTATACCTACATATAGTTTTTTTTTTATTACTTGAAACAAAGTGAACCCATTTACTTTACAATCGCTCCTAAGCCAGGTACAAGCGAAGGAAATGTAATGTGGCTACTGTAGACGCAGGTGAACTGAAACATAGTATTGCCTGGGAAGCCCCACCTGCAACACTTCGTTATCGTAGTGCAGGCTTGTGATGTTATCAGCCCTGAATGCCCAGCTGCTGATATGGAGCGACAGAGAGGGAGGGAAAAAGGAAAGGCTTTGAGGTTAACTAGATTTTGTTCAGTTTGCTTCCCTACATGTAGGAAGGGGTTGGGAGAGTCAAAGAGAGATATAAAACGCTTATTGCGTATAAGTTGTACACAGACGCAGGGGCTCTGAGTGGAAGTAGATGGCTCAGTCCAGGAACCCAGGAGCCACGTTCGCCCAGTGCGCTCTCCAGACCACGTCGGGCTGGCTTTGCGAGTCGACGCTGGACAGCTGTGCGTTCTCTGGGCGCATCTGTCAGCAAAACACGTCCTCTTACAGCTCAAAGACCTCCTGGCGACGTCCCACCCAGCAGAGCCCGCACAATATTGGCTTTAGACGTCAAAAGGGCCCATGATAACGTGTATCACGATGGCATATTAAATAACCTCGCCAGAAGACACCGTGACAAACGTATTCACGACTACGTGACTTGTTTCTTAAGGACCAGACGGAAATGGGGGCCTTAGAACAACGCAGAACGCAAAAAAAGAAGCACGCAGACGCCCCTAAGAGCGGTGATATTCCCAGTGATCTTGAATATGGCCATGTTGAAACTACCCAAAAAACTCGATGCTCACTAGCACTTGACCAAACACGTTACCCCGTTATGGAAGAAATTGGTACCTGCCCTTGCCCAATGCTGGCGTTTGGGAAAAGTGCAACCCAATCTGATGGCCGAGAGTTAGAGCGAATATTGAGTGAACATCTGATCAATGCAGCAGCCAAAGTCTTTCTAGTATGGGACCAGCGCTCAACCGCATCAGCGTTGTGCCAGTGGGCGCTGTATCACAAGTTCTGTAAATACGCTGGTTCTGGAGTACATAGGCCTTATTACCCCGAACCTTTTGTTAGTGGTATTCCTGATAGCAAGTTTCCAAACTATATAGATCAATTGGTACCCAAAAAAACGGGATAGAAATATGCGACAGTTGGGTTTCTGCGGAGTACCGCAGTGATCCAAAGCGATATTACGCACAAGTTGGCGAAGCACTTGTGGGTAATATTGTGGGTACGCCAGTCAGCGTCACCGGCGAGGTAGTCGCCAGAGATGCCATATATAGTGTGCCGGAAGCCACTGAAAGATTATATCATGTCCTTTATCAACCGCGCAATGGCATATTTCACTAGTTTGGGACACCAACTAATTACAATTTTCGCGTCGCAATAGTTCCCACGCTCTGAAGGGTTGCCTTTGAGGCACAGAATACTGTATATATTCAAGTTCGTTATTCTACAACGTATACCACAGCAGCGCAGTAAGCGGCGAGTTCGCCTCCCGTAGATATAGTGATGAGTGAAGCCTTGAACTTGATTACGACACATCGAGGTGGAACAACGAAAGGCACCCGGTAAACTTCTACAGACCAAATTTTCAATATAAACATGTATTCTGTTAGCGAACGGAAGTATTTATGTATGTAAATGCAAATGCGACATCACTGCATACTGTGTCACCGCAACTGCTTGATGTCTATTATGGTGACGAAGGAATATTCGCAGACCTTTCCAAATACCTTTATAGCTGCCTCTATCTTGTACAGAAATAAACGCTAATGTGATTCTTTGTTGGTGATTTTGTACGATGCGCTTGAAGCGAAATGCCTGAAATTTGCAAGGCCTATGAAATAGTCTACCCGACCTAGCATCTTCGAAAATTACTTTTCTCCCCTCAATACCACTTCCACTTTCCGATCGTTTCCACAGGCTGCCATATTTCAAACTTCAAAGACAATTTGGTGCGCTTTTGCAGCGAGAAACATCATCATCATCATCATCATCAGTCCATTTAATGTCCATTGCAGGACGAAGGTCTCTCCCTGCGATCTCAAATTACCCCTGTCCTGCGCCAACTGATTCCAACTAGCGCCCGCGAATTTCCTAATTTCATCGCCACACCTAGTCTTCAGCCGTCCTTCTCTTGGTACCCATTCTGTAACCCTAATGGTCCAACGGTTATCTAACCTGCGCATTACATGACTTGCCCAGCTCCATGTTTTCTGTTAATGTCAATTAGAATATCGGCTATACCCGTTTGATCTCTGATCCAAACCACTCTCTTTCTGTCTCTTAACGTTATGCCTAGCATTCTTCGTTCCATCGCTCTTTGCGTGGTCCTTAACTTGTTCTCGAGCTCTTTTGTCAGTTTCCAAGTCTCTGTCCCATATTTTAGCACCGGTAAAATGCACATCGTACGAAAACCTGGCCGAAGCTACCGTGCATGCATTCACTTTCGCCGTATCAACAATGTACTCGCCGCCAATGCAGAGCCCAACCCGAGAACTGATGTAATGTTTGCATAAGTTGGTACTAAGACATATTTTTCAAAGTTTGACCTAATGAAAGCCTATTGGCAGGTGCGACTAGCGGTGTATTCTAGGGCCCAAACAGGTTTCTCCACTCAGTCCGGTCACTATCGTTTTCTGTTCATGCCATTTGGGATCAAAAGGCCATCCGCTATTTTCACTCGCTTAATGAGGACCCTACTTCAGGGCGTGAAAAACGTCGTCGTTATATTGACGATGTACTGGTGGCAACCTCGACATGGCCAGAACATCTCGAAACTCTGCAGCAGCTCTTTCATCGAATATGAACGGCCGGTCTTACGCTAAAACCACAAAAGTGTGATATCGGTGAGTCGTCAATCAGGTTTTTAGGCCATCGATTGGGAGGTGGACAAGTCCAACTTGTAGACACTAGAATCACTAAGATACTCAATGCACTGAAGCCGCAGATAAAGAAGCAAGTACGGTCGTTTCTAGGCTTGGCGGGATACTATCGTGACCTGATTCCACGTTACACCGAGACAGCACAGTCTCTCATGGAAATGACGCGGAAAGCGGAGGCAAACAAAGTGGTTTGGACACCTGCACGCAAGGCCGCATTGTCCAGAATTAAGGTCGCTTTGTCGTGACTACCCACGTTATGGGCAGCAGATCTCGGCAAAGCATTCTTACTCCGGACGGACGCATGCAACACAACTTTAGGCGCAGTTTTGCTGCAACAATACGATGGCATGCTTCACCCAGTTTCCTATGCTAGTCAGCTACTTCTCCCACGTGAGACACGGTACTCAGCCGTGGAACGTTAGTGCTTGGCACTAATATGAGCGATAGAAAAATTCCATATATTTTTGTACGGAACACTGTTCGTTACAATATCTTTCGCACGCTAAACATTTAAACAGTAGGGTACTTCGTTGGGAAAATAAATGCACGTACTCTGATCAGAGAAATTATCCTCTCTGGACATTGGAGATCTACTGTCTGAGGACAATGTTTTTATGAAAGTTTCGGGACACTTGTGTTAACTTTTCCATCACTAATGAAGATTAACTAGATCCTTAGTAAGGTATGCTTTCTCATGAATATAAATGTCTAAAATGTCGGAAAGGCTTGCAAGCACATGACGTACAGCTGTAGCACATCACTGACCTTGGCACATGCTTCTGCACTCAATATTCTTGGAAACGCTGCTATATTATAATGTATTTTTGTCATTGTAACAAGAAACCAATGCACAATTTATGCAAATATGAGATACATTACAGAACCCATCGAATGTTCCTAATACGAACATCCCATGTGCGAATCACCACTGTCCTAAAAATTTTATAACATTTAATGCACTACGCAAGCATGTTTCACGTAGTCATAAAGTTCATGTCACTGCTCCTTCAACTTTACCTGAAGAACATTTATGTGTCCTCATACATGTTTTGACGCCCAGTTCCTCTTGAGAAAAGATGGTGTTGGACACATTAAATGATACATTCCCCCTCGCGTTGCTACACCATGTTGTTTTGGCAACTGCATTTGTATTTGTATTTTCAAAAAACCACTTGGGGCCTACAACTGATGAAAATTTTTGTGACTGACATGAAAAAGTCTGGATGACAGCAGAGCATAAAACAGAAAGACATAACTCTGTCATATTGGCAACGGGCGGGTTTCACATTAACAAGCCAGGCGTCACAATAGTTAAAAATACCTTCATTTGAAAATGAAAGCCAGCTGTCACAGTGGCGGTGCAATTCTGTAGAATATATAACCAGGTTGTATTTCATATTGAGGCGTGAGACGTCAAAATTATCGAGAGCACTGTCATTTCATAATGACAACATGCACTCACATTGGCGGTTAAATTGTCATTTGACAAGCAATTTGTGCTTAATGCGTGCGACGTCCAAATGATAAAAACATCGTCATCTTATTATGAGAACATGTAGTCACAGGGACGGTGAAATACTGTCAAATTGACTGCTAGTTTGTATTTCATGTTGATATGGGAAGCATCAAAATGATTGAAAACACTGTCATCTAGAATTGACCCCCTGCCGTTGCTTGGTGGTCATATGCTTGGAAATAGATTTGCCAAGATTTTCCCGTCATTTTTACGGATTTTTTTTTCACAGTGAGCGCAAGCCTTGTACACTTGTCCACGTCAGGGATTTAACTAGCGTTTATTACTCAGGGTTGGAGAACCAAGAGAACGTTAGCATGTCGCCTGGCTTACAATAATGAAGTGTAGAAATTGTGTGACTGATGACACAAGCCAAATCGAACGGATCACAACAATAAGCAGCTCTGCCATTTTACGTTCGGAGTCAAATAAAATGAGTAGGGCCTCCCAATTTTCAGAAAAGCACTAAAGTAAGAACTGTGTTTTGGAAATGTACTAATGTTTCTCCGCCATTCTTTTTTTTTCATAACGTTTAAATAGCTGGTTCCATCAACAATGGGGGCTTGGTTTTGTGAATGCTAGTCACGCTAAAGGATCTTTATATATTTATTTTTTAACGTTAACAGTATACTTGAAACACCCCTGACACGTAGAACAATTTAACTTTTTGAGTTGCATTGCCTTAGAGGTGGAAATTATTTGCACGACAATCCTTAATCAATATTTTATAAATTAACGAAGTTTCGCCAATTATGTTTCACTCCAATTAATGTATGGCACATATTTCAACCTACGAGTTATAGCCGGTGAATTCTACATTGATATCCACTTAGAGCAAAGTGTGAAGATGACACCAGCTTGCAGATATGTGTTCCCAAAATTTTCAACTAAATGCGTTGGTGTTCAAGAAATTTTTAAGCGTCAATCTATAAAAACCTAAAAAGTTTTTTCGTTAAAAAATAAGTAGAACAGCAGCATCGCTCATCTCAAAATTGGTATTAGCTTGAAAATTTCATATTAGGAATGTGCCATGTGAAATCACGGACTTCAATTTGTATAGTATTGAAATACAGGAGCTGAAGTAACTAATTAAATAGGTAAGCAGGAAACGTTTGTTAAAAAATTATGCATTTTGATTTAAACTCTTATTCAGCTCAGTGAGTCGCTCTATGTTATATCTCACAAGTTATTTTTTTTAATTATGTTAACAGCAAAAACGACCCAGTGTATTACGCCCAGTAAACCACAATTGCTTTTCCCGATTCGAACTCGAAGCCCACCACAAGCAAGCGCAGCGACCCGCCGCGGCGCCTTAGCGGCTATGGTGTTGCGCTGCTCAGCACGATGTCGCGGGATAAAATATCGGCCAAGGCGGCTGCCTTTCGATGGCGGTCAAATGGCTCAATGCCCGTGTGCCGTACGTTGGGGGGCACGTTAAAGATCACCTTGTGGTCAAAATTAACCCGGAGTCCCTCACTTCGGCGTGCCTAATAATCAAATCATGGCTTTGGCACACAAAACCCAAGCATTCAAGCAAGCGCAGCGAAAAGCCACACAGTGAGCAGGTCGCGACGTTTTCCCCCTCTCTGATGGGTTGCTGAACCGCTGGTGTTATTTACAAGTTGTATGCTCAACTCGACGCGTGCGCTTCATCGCCGGCTGGCATATATGCGCGCCAAGGAGAAAGAACGCATACTTGAACAACCTGGCAGGATTCGTACAATAATTGTGGTACAATAACTCGACGCGTGCGCTTCATCGCCGGCTGGCATATATGCGCGCCAAGGAGAAAGAACGCATACTTGAACAACCTGGCAGGATTAGTACAATAATTGTGGTACAAATGTTTTATTTTTAGGTTGTACTACCATTTTTAATCCTGCAATAAACCATGCGAATGAAATATTTGTCCGCATATGACCCCTAGCATGTTTCTCCTTTAACGCGATAGCGCTAAGGCCCCCTTTAGCACAAAATCCAGTGCCGGCGTCGGCGGCATTGCCCGTTAGAGGAAAACCATCCCGAACCAAACGGGCCCTCCGAACTAAAGGCGTTACCGAACCAATTCAATTTTCCCAAAGTAAAATATGTCAGAAAATTTGTAAAGTACGACTTAACACAACCTGTAGAATTGATAGCGTCACATTGTAATTTCAATATACGAGAAAGCAGAATTCTGTTACGCCAAAAGTCAAACCCAAACTCATTTTCTAGCTGCCATTTGAAGATCTGTCTTTGTAGGAGTGGCGCGCCCAGCTCTGTTGCTGCCGACACCATCCAGATGGCGCTCGCCTCCGCGCATCGGCGGCAGCGGTGGAACGCGCCGTGGTATGGGGGAAGACAAGAAAGAACCAGGAAACTCGCCTTCGTGCATAGCATTCCCCTCCAGTGTTTCCAGGAAAACATTACGTTACATAAGCTGCAGTTGCCGGGAAGCGCAAGAAGTAGTCAAGAATCCTTGAATTCTGTCGCTTTCCACTCTTAAAGGTGAAGCTTAAGTGTCCTTCAGGTTTTTTTTTTTTGCATATTTTAACCTGCTATCACACTCCGTTCTTAAACAATTATGGCTCTCCCGTAATCGAAAGTGGATGTAAACATGAGGTAGCTAACAGCAAAGCAGATTTCCGGGGGGTGATATTAGCCACAATATTAAAATGGGTATAGCGCATGTTTGCAACGGCACTACGCCGAACTAACCTGTGTCGAATTGAACCTTATTGCAAGTGTCGTCTTGACGAAACAGCCATCCGCAGCGCGCCGGACGCTGCCAGCTTGGTCACGCTGCGTCGAGCCATCTCTCGAGCCGCGGAACTCACGCACCGCTGGCGTTGCACAGGCAACCATGTCTCAGCGTCAAAAGATGACACTGAAGTGTATGGTGCGCTGTGTCAGCCCATAGAACGTCGCTATTGGCAATTACAAATAAAGCTTTAGCGCACTAGAAGTTACATCTTGAGTGATATTGTGAACAAACATTAGAAAGAACTCGGAAGCAATATTTTATGCAACTTGCTTGGGCAGTAACTAGCGTATACAATACGGTCCTGTACAAATAGTCGGGGGCCAGAGACCGTATTTCCTCAAGTTTTGACGGGTTGCCCGAATGATTTCGCTTTGTTCTCACAACTTGTCCGGGGCCTTTTTTCGTACGTACCATCACCCTGGGCACCACGCATTGCGTCGTGGTTGCTTAGGTGAATTAGCTATGCACACACCAGCGCCTGCTCAACGCCCAACGCAAGCCCAGTGCTTTCTCTTCAATATAGCGGTTTCGACGCCGGCTGACACCATCATCGACTCCATCGAAGAAGTCGTAGGTGCCGGAGGGTTGCAGTATCTGCAACATCACGGCGGCAACAAGTTCTTGGCAGCTGTCCGCTCCGCCGCTCAGGCAGCCAAGATGGCGGCAAAAGGCTCCCTGCTGCTCGCCAACAAGGTCGTACCGCTGGAACGCATGGGCACTCCAGTGGTTTATGTGACGGTCTATCGTCTTCCACCCTGTGTCAGTGACGACGCCCTGATTGCTGCACTTGCACCATATGGGAAGTGCCGAGGCATTTCCAACGTTGTTTTCAAGGACAGGACGGACATCAACAATGGCAGCCGACTGGTCAAGCTCGATATGGTAAAACCTCCACCGAATTTCATCATGGTGACTGGCTTTCGGGTAATGCTGGAATACAAAGGAATGAAGAGAGCATGCTCCAAGTGCGGAGCAGAAGGTCATTTTGGGGCCACCTGCACATCAGCCCGATGCGCCCGATGTGCCATTTTCGGCCATGCTACTGCAACGTGCAACGCGCCATGCAGACGTTGTAATGGCGAGCACGCCACTGTTGACTGTGTGCTGCCACGTTCGTATGCTGCTGCAGTGACACCAGTGACGCCCGCCCAGCCACAACTGGGAGAGAATACATCTGAACAGGCAGCACAGACGCAAGCCACAGATCAACCAGGGAAAGAAAGTGCCCCAGAGGCGCCGACGCCAGCGTCCCCCGATGCCAGCGACACTGCGTCTTCTCCCTCTACTGACGAAGATAGCAACGAGACTCCACCTGCCATATTGGCGTCGTCTGCCACGGAAGACGACGAGGAGCCTACGTTAGACGCCCAGGCTACGCTATCACAGCGGGAACGACTCCTTGCATGTGCTACAACACGGAACGCTAGCGAGGACGCGGATGGACGCCATCGCGGCCTCCCCGAAGTCTCGGCCGGTCCGTCGAGGATCACGCCGGTTGCCAAGACAACGACCGCGCTTGCGAGTGGTACTAGTACAGCGGTGAATGAGAGACGCACGCGCTCGCAAACAGCGTCTGAAGAAGCCAAGAGAATGCTCTCTTCAGAGAGCTCTACATCATCAGAACCGATGGCGACACCCTCCAAGAAAACACTACCATGGGCGTTGCATCCGATTAGGAGAAGTACTAACAATGGCACCTTACACTGCTTCTGCTGCCCGTAAGGGCTGCTTTTCCTCTACTCCCCGCTACAAAGCTCAGGCAGCGTTGACGGAACGGTGTTTGGCGCAGACATCGCGGTCTCGTCCCTGTGCGAGCGTCTGCAACCTCGGTATTTTAGTAATCAGCTTGCTTCCGGCTAACTCGTGTGAGGAACATGAGCAGTGCCCGTTTCGCGTTCGCTGCTGTGATACTCCTATGTCATTGCTGACTTTGCCGTGTTCTAGCTGTTGCACTGATGTAGGACGCCGATCCAGTTCGCAACTAGCTTGTGGTAAGCGATTTGTCTTAGTCTATTTCTGTACGCAACTAACTCACCATGCATTTGCACATAATGGCACTTAACGCACAAGGATTTCGTAGCAGAGATAAGCAGAGAGAAGTAATTCATTTCGCCCGCGAGAAAAAGTCGGCCTCCTCTTTCTTCAGGAGTGTAACTTGAGAAACAAGCAGGAAGTTAAAAGATATTGTGATGAATTTTCTGTTAAAGCTTATTTTTCATATAGCCCCGGGAGATGTCGTGGTGTAGGAGTGGTGGTTTTTCGTAGGGTGCTTCTACATGGAAGTCACCGCCTTTTTGACTTGGAAGGTCGTGTAATAGCTTTTGATTTTTTCTGGGGTGAGAGGAAAGTTCGGGCATTGAATGTCTATGGACCCGCCGTACGGTAAAACCGCAATGACTTCTTTGCGAGACTCTCCCCTTTTTTGTTAGACAACCACCCATTCTTTATCGTTGGCGATTTTAACTGTGTGCTCGACCCCATGCGCGACTCACGAGGGCCAAGACAAAACGCTTCCAATACGCACGCAACTGAATTATCTCGTATAGTGAAAGTATGCAATTCATCGGATGCCTCGGTCCATATGCATGGCGGAAGTTTTGGCGCCACATGGCAGCAAAGGCAATCGCAATGTCGTCTAGATCGAATGTATTTCCCCCCTGAAATAACAACGCAAATTGTCCAGTGCAGTATCCTCGATCTCCCCGCGGACGCCGGGTACATTTCAGATCATCGCGCTTTCGCTGTCATGTTGAACCTCAAAGGAAGGCCAGGTGAATGCACTGATATGTGGAGACTAGACATTGCTTCCTTGCGTGACCAGGCGACTCTAAACGAACTAAAAGCGTCAGTAGCTACAACAGTTTGCGATTATGAATGCAATATCGAAGCGTGGGATACTTTAAAGAAAAGGTGGAGGTCAGTATGCATAGCAGCTAGCAGGAAACGAAAAAGAAAAGAGACCGAACAGCTTTGCGAGTACCTGAGAAGGATAAGAATAGTACGAGACGGTGAGTCCCAAGCACAGTTATTGCGCGAATACCTAGATCAGCGTGAACGCTACCATAGACTTATGAGCTGATACTCTGGCACCTCTGCAAAGGCGTGGATGACGAACAGGACAATTTCTGACCCTGAGGTACTGCGGCTGGCTCGTGCGTCCAGCAGGAGGCAAAATGGCAGCTCTTTTATTGAAAGGGTTATAATAGAAGATCGCACAGAGAGCGGTGCGAGGCGAAATATCGAAAGAATTTTTTGGAACTGGTTCTCAGACGCATTTTTATCGGAAAAGATTTACAATCTAGAGCTCTTGAGTGAAGAAATTTCGGACTTTTGCGCTAACCTACCTCAAGTGGAAGATACAGAAGGCCAGAATTTATTGTCTCCAACAAATCTGCAAGAAGTTTTTGATGTTATACGATTTATGAACAGCGGATCAACACCCGGTCCAGATGGCTTACCAGTCGAATTTTACCGGTCTTGCTGGGAGGAAGTAGGCACTGCCTTAGTATCGCTCCTTAACGGCATTCTTGTACGGGAAGGTATTCCTAAATCGTTTAATCGGGGCCGCGTAATGCTCTTGCCAAAGCCAGACTCCAACCTTGCAAAACCCTCATCCTGGAGGCCTATAACGCTGTTCAACACAGACTATAAAATATTGACAACCCTTCTTGTAAATCGCATGAAGATATTATTGCCGAAAATAGTCAGTGTACATCAAACATGTTCCGTGCCGGATCGGAGTATATTTTCGTCTCTCAACACGTGATATCACACAATACACAACAGCGCGTGAAGCTTCAGGAGTATTAGTAAGCTTGGACCAAGCAAAAGCGTTCGACCGATTATAACACCAGTACTTATTTGAGGTTTTACGATGCTATAACTTCCCTGAAGTGTTCGTAGGCATCCTGCGGATGTTGTATTCGCGAACAACAGCTGAGCTTCTGCTTATCAGCATTTTAACACTTAGATTTGATGTGACAAGGGGAGTGCGGCAGGGTTTTCCTTTGTCACCCATATTGTTTGTGCTTGCCATTGACCCATTGTTAAGGCGGTTTAGCGAGAGCCCGCTCGTAAGAGGTCTTCCTATGCCGGGAACCGGGTGCATAAAAGTGTCAGTGTATACGCATGACACCACTTTGTTCTTACGGGATGGGGACAGTCTTGTAGAGGTATTTCGTATTTATAATGAATATGCTTCAATATCAGGGGGCAAAATAAATATGAGAAAATGTGAAGCATTAAATTTAGGTCGCGCCGAAATAACGCTACCAGGGGACATTAAACAGACCGAGCATATGCAAATACTAGGTATCAAATTTTGTACAAGTGGTGTTTCACCTCACACGTGGCGAGACATTGTCAGCTCCATTAAAGAACAGTCAGAAGCAGTGACTGCGTCGCCACTGCCACTGGCAGAAAGGGCATTCTTCATTAAGAACGTATTGTGCAGTAAACTGTGGTTTGCTGCAACGTTAGCTCTCCCGCCGTGACCAACAGTACGAGTAGTAAACTCACTTATTTTCTCATGGTTCTGGCTAAACAAGTCGCAATACGTAGCGCAGCAATTTTTGCGTCTGCCGAAATTCAGCGGAGAATGGAGCTTGCCGTGCATAGTTACATTCGGTAGGCTGTTGTGCACTAAGAGTACATGTGATCTACTTGATGATGATGAGTACCCTGGTAGATCACTGCTCCTTTATTGGCTGGGCTATTACCGTGGAACGCTTATGCCGCAGAGTACAGGCAACTTGCTTCCGACGGCGGTAACGCCAGCACCGCAGTATGCAGTGGCTGCGCGCTTTCAAAGCCAGCTTGTACAATTAAGAATTACAAAGTGGCGTGCGACACCAGTTGGTAGGCTTTGTGAAATGTTGTGTGAGACAGTTGTACCTCCACGGACAGCTACTACACAAACATGGACAGCCATGCTTTCACCTGATTTGCCCTCTCAAGTGAAGGATTTTCATTGGCAATATCAGTGGGGCATTCTACCTACAAGAGACAGGCTTGAACGCTGGCATATGATAGCGAGTGATAAATGCATATATTACGCACAAACAGGGACCAACGCGCATGTAGTAAAGGACTGCGTTGTAGCACGCACCTTCTGGAAGCTAGTTGCAAGAATGTTTGGAATATCCATCGTGCGGCCACCACAGCGCCGAGATCGGTTTGCGAGTGTCGTCTACTACAGCGCTAGCCACGTTTTGTGGTGCTCCCACAACATCGCAGAACGATCTTGGCAGTCAAATAGAGCAATGTACCCCAGAATGCGAAAACTACGGGTGATAGTATGGGGTCATCTTTAACAGTTGTTCAAACTCGGTGAAGCCGAGTTTCTTCGCCGCTGGTCTACGCGGTACATAACCGTCTCTCGAGGCAGTCTTTCTACAGCCAGAATAATGCTCAATTCTGTTGCCTGAGTTGAGGCTGTATCTGTATGTGCCCCGGGTACCTTTCATAAATTCGAGGCTGACAATAATGCTTCTGCGTGGACGCTGTAATGAGTTTCGTCGTCGTTCGTCTTCGTATTCGTCTTCGTCTTCGTCTTTCTTCGTCGTCGTCGTCGTCGTCGTCTTTCTTCGTCGTCGTCGTCGTCGTCGTCTTTCTTCGTCGTCGTCGTCTTCTTCTTCTTCTTCTTCTTCTTCTTCTTCTTCGTCGTCGTCGTCGTCGTCGTCGTCGTCGTCGTTGTTGTTGTTGTTGTTGTTGTTGTTTGTGGCAAAGCCAGTGTCAAGCAGACACCATTTATTATTTCATTTGCTAATCTGTTTTGTTTAAATCATGTATGATGCATTACATGTGCTGTACCTTATATCGTACTTTTCTCTCATACCACAACTGTAAGCGTGCCTACGGGCGAATAAATTTCCTTGTCAGCAACTTGCCCAGATGTTCTCGCTGGACCGCCCGTGGAAAATGGCTATCGCTTCTGGCTCAAGCTCGTTGAAGGTCGCCGACAACGGAAGCAAAAAGCATTTCATGCCTAAATATAGCGGCAACATATGCGTATGACGCTTGTAGATTGCTTTGCATTGCTAGAATACGTAATTCACTGTAATTAAACCATACAAATTAAAGAAGGTCTGCATGTATGCCTACTTCGTGGCCCCTATTTCAGAAAAATTCAAACGTGCTCCTACATATGGTTATCCCAGAACGCCGAGATATCATGCCTATAACGTTTTCAAGCGCTTGTATGCAGCTTTACAACATAAAATAATTCATCGTAGCGGTGTGGGAACGCTTTTCAAAACCTTGATATTGCTATCCGTAGCCTGAATGACGTGTTCCGTTCGTATGTAGTCACGCAAAATCTGTTCTTGCCAGCTTACGTGAAATGTTTGCTTTTTTTTTCATATAAATAAATGTCGCACTTTCAACATGATCACACAATTGCGATCAGATTTAGGTTCGTCTTCTTCGCTTTACACTGATAGAGAATTTAACTTACGATACATGATAGCAGCTTCGGCCGTATTGGACTTCACACAAATAAATTTCCCTACTAGAAAATATTTACCGCCATTCACCAAAGTTCTTCCCCCCCCCCCTCCCATTCTCCGCCACTTATAAGGCTCGTTTCTTCCAAACCGTCGTGTACGTGGCTGCAAACATCAAAGGTAGGATAAAGCGTGGTAATTATAGGACTGATAAACTAAAGTCGAGCGCCAACTGACAGTGCAAAAGGAAAGTTACAAAGAATGAGACTACGAATGCGAATATTGGATTGTACTTGGAAACCAACCCTATTCGATTCACTCGTCTCAGCAAAGGCACCAACCAGCCTTCGATAAATTTTCGCGGCTCTTTTAAGCCAACCATTTGCTACAAACAAACAGCGCCGACGGTACTCGCATTAAGTGAAACAATGTTGGCTTGATAATTGCATAGGTGCTGACGGGCAGCGTTTTTAGTCAGCCCTTAATTGTGCGACAATTGCTACAAATTTAATAATAGGCGTTACCATTTAAACGAGAGAGAAAACTGTGCAGATTCCTTCACAAGGCGAATAAGTGCTGAGCAAAGCATCGAACCTACAATTATTGTCGCTATATATGTCTGCGTATATGACCCTATCGGTAGAGCATCTGGCTATGAGCTAATAGGTGCTTGTTCTAATCTCATTTCTGCAAAATTTTCTTTTTTATTGAAGAGGCCCCAAACCAGGTCGGAGTCCGACCTTGTTTGGGGCCTCTTTAATAAAATAAAGAACAAAAGGAAACGCAAAATACTGCGGTAACAAGGTTCCCGTATGACCTCAGACGGGAGCCTCACAACTGCAGTGCTTTGCAAATGGACAAAAAATGTGTTGTGTTAGAACTCGCATGCCCACAACCACCCCACCGCTTATAAGGGTTCACACAACCAACTAGAAATATGGTGGTGTTAGCGTGGAGCTCGAGGCCGCCAGTGAGAATCAGTGTAACTATTGAGTACTCCTCATCAGCTCCGCGCAGAACGACACTCAGTGCCACACAATCTTGTATAGCGATGCCTTCCGCTCCATTCTATCCAACTCTGATGCTCCAGCATTCCCGGCCAACTGGTCCAAATGATAACGCGGGCGGAACGTCGCTCCAACGCGAAATGCGCGAAAGGGCACGTCACCAGAAAAGGCACCGCTACAAGATTACGGTCCGAATACTCCACCTGCCGGTTTCTGCAGGTGATCAACATCTTTAATTAAGACATATGTTTCACGTCTTAGTGCGACCCTGATTTGGTTGCTCCGTATTCAGCTATATTTCCTGCTGTGAATGGCTGCGACTATACTGTGTGCGCATTGAGTACAGCCGAAAGTCGAAGATAACGTGCCGACCAGAAGACCGCAATATAAGTAGCCATTTTGTTCTCCTAGAGGACCTAATAAAACTTAAGCAGCTGATTGTCCGGCTCATTAGCCATGAGAATAACCACGAAACACAGGTTAGTGTTCATTGCCCGCTTGAGGATGTCTACATCCGGGTGCCTGCGGAAGGCACCCGCAAGGGCGTGCGCGGCTCTAGACAACTCTGACTCTCACTCCGCCCTGCCGGAAGCGTCGAAACCGCTTCGAAGTATTCAAAACCAAATGGCATTTCATATTCCATTTGAAGTCCAGTAGCAATGAAATTTCAGTTAGGCTAGGTTGGTTATAAATGGCTAGCGCATATGTATGTGGTATCATAGCAATATTAGCACAGACATGGGACTGGTAATTGTCTGATTATTTTTATTATTACAGCCCGCAAATATCACTTGAGGAGACGGTGCGTGCAAATCCCAGTGGGCAGATATGAGGGAAGCCCCAAAAGTAGCCTCAATGTTCTGAGTTCCTCAATGTTTTAAATTTTGAGTTATTTCAGCGAGTGAGTAACGTTTTTATCAATTGCGGTGTCGATAACGTAGGTTTTTCCAGCTTAGCTTAATGCAGCAGAGATAAATGGGCTGTCGCCCATTTATCTCTAGCGCAGTCCTGTCCAGTGGCTATGCGCTCAAACCTCTGCAGATACACGTGGAGGTCGTCGCGTCGTTCATCGAACAGCGGCAGTAACTTCTGGGGATTGAAGCAGGTTAGGCTTGGTGACGTTACCGGAGCGGTTGGGGCCGATGTCTGGCTCTTCGCTCCTTCTTGAAGCTTAAGCTTTAGCTGCAAGATTTGTAGCCGTCTTTCGTCGACTAACTTCTGACTTTCTGCTGCTTCGTTGGCTGCTTCGCGCTCAGCTGCTCGTTCGTCCCGCTGCCTAACCTGTTCTCTTTCCATCCACTCACGCAATTCAGCGCCAGACAAGCCTAACTGTGTTGCAGTAGAGGCTAACTTGTCTAAATCCATATCGGTCGTCTAGTGTTGCGTGTATACACCCGAATGCTGGTCTCCGCGTTTGGGATATTACTGGTACATCCTGGCATTCACATGTATACACGCAACACTAGGCGACCGATCTATACACGAAACATTAGACGACAAAATTATTAAAGATTGCATGTGGAAGAGAGTACAATTATCAACCTTGAAATAACTTACTCAATGAGGCGGGCGTAATACTTCTGTGAGCAATCAGAATACTCGATTGAAAAATGAATATAATTGGACTAATTAACTTTTAAATAAATACTTACGGCGTACATTAAAATTTACGAATTGTGGCCGGTGAGCTCGCAAGGCGTATCTACTTGTAACGAATCCTCACAATAATACCAGTTTCAAGATATTTTTTCATGTGCGCTATGAAATACATAGGCATTCCACTTGCATTCGTGCTTCAATCCATGAAACAGTGTTTTTTAAGAAAAATAATGGAACAATAGTGCATATTTACCGCAAGTTAGGCGACGCATATATGAAAACCGGTGTCATCCTTAAAATGCTTTTCAAGTCGATAGGCCTTACAAACTCACTAGCTACAATTCGTAAATTGCAATGTGTGGTGAACATAATTCGTGAAAGGCATAATTACAGAAATCTCCCTAAGTAGTCAAATACACATTTGATTGCTCGTGGAAGCGATGCCTGCCTCATCGAACTGGTAGATTTGGGTTACCTGCCACAGGTTCACTTTTTATTATGGTGAAGCTAATAACAAAACACCTCAGTAATATTTGAAGCAGAAGATTGAAAAGGCAAAACAAAAGTTTTGCGTGGTATTGAACCGCTGCCATCACAACGTGGGACGAAAGCTGCGTCCGATTAAAACACTCTGCCATTGCTTCCGACGATTCTGCGAGGATACACTTCTGTTTATCAAGATAGCACATGCACTGCGCTTAAACTCTGCGCTGGTACTTTCAGGAACCGTACCATCGACTGGGCCACCTTCGCTCTGGATTTATCAAGTTTTCCAGTGCTGATTTCTGGACGCGGCAGGCGAACTTGTTTGGACTGAGCACGTGCTGCAAATTCATCGACGGTGACAGCTGCGGCTGCGTGGACTACAGCTGCGATCTACCTCCAAGGGCATATAAGGAAGCTTCAGCAGCGTCTCGGATCATTTGGCAGTGGTAGTTGCGGCTATTGTGCAACGCCTAAACTCTGCGCTTGTACTTTCAGGATGGTTGTTTACATCTTTGTTTTAGCCGCTTCGACTTTGTTTAGCCGCAACTGCTGCCATTTTCTTGTCACTTTTATTTTCTTGAATATATTTTTTTTTGCTTGCCCACACGTATGTTACGTTATGCCTACGTATCAAGAACTTCCCAAAAAAATTGAACAACTGGAACAACATTCCAACAATAGGATGGAATCCCTTATGTAAGAAATGGGCTCTAAGATCAAACTAATATTGAACGACTTTGGTCTGTCTGAAAATGCCTCGCTTCGCGAAAGTATTGACTTTATGAGCAACTTGTTTGATGAGTTCTGAGCCAGGCTGGATGAATTGATGACTTCGAACAAGTCCTTATTGGCCCAAAATGTAATGCTTGTGAAAAGGGTGGCTAATTTGGAGCAATATTCTAGGCTCAACAACATTGAAGTTAAAGGAATTCCTCTAACAAAGGGGGAGGACTGCCGAGCCATTCTGAAGCGTATGGGCGACGTCATCGAGTGTCCTGTATCTGAAACTGACATTGAGACAGTTCATCGTGTTCCGTCCAAATCATCCGATCAACATTTAATTGCTCGCTTTGTTTCAAGAGACAAGAATATGAATTTGTAAAGAGAGCCCGCAAGGCTCGGCTCCGTGTGAGCCACCTTGGGTTTTCTGGCACAAACGACACGGCTGTTTACGTGAACGACCATTTGACAATCAGTAATAAAATGCTGTTTGCCGAAGCACTTGCCCTGAAAAGGGCAAAAAAGTGGCAGTACCTCTGGACTGAAAACAGCTAGATCAAAGCTCGGAAAGCTAGTGATAGCAGGGTGTTCCGTATTTCAGCCGAGTCGGATGTGTGCATATTCACGTAAGAGTGCCTATTGTGCTGATTACACGTGTCTGGTCACTTTTTCATCGCTATGTCCCTTACGTATTCTCGTGAACTTCGTTCTTTACTTTGTCACACTAATCCTTCACTGATTCGTTTTAACGCACGCAGTCTACGAAAGAATCACGAGGGGATAAATAATTTTCTATCTTCGCTTGATCATGATTTCTCTTTTATTTGTGTTTCCGAAACGTGGCTTTCCAGCGATGATAGTAACATGTATGGGTTTCATTCTCACAGTCCTAAATACTGTCACCGTTTAAACAGTAGGAATGGTGGGGCTGCCATCTTTGTTTCTCCGCGCATCAGTTACACTCGCCGAAATGATTTAAGCTTTCACATCGATTGCTGCGAAACGGTATGGGTGGAAACCAACGAGCCCATCGAGGCATGTAGCACTAAAAGCTTTGTTCTCGGTTGTGTTTATAGGTCACCAGGTTCTAACGTTTCGGATTTCATCTATGCTCTTGATAACGTAGTTAACAAACTGCTATCGGAAAATAAGACTAATGATTGTGGGAGATATAAACATCAACTTGCTGGATGTTAATTCTAGCTTGTATACAGCCTACACTGACTGCTTCAGTGGCTACGGCCTTGAATCCCTCATTACATCGCCTACAAGATGCGTTGGTGAGGGTTCTCATTCACTAATTGATCATGTTTTAACAAACCTAGACGTACCCATATCGGCGGGTGTTGTCAACACTGACCTCACTGATCACTTTCCGGTTTTTGCAATCTTCGAAACACGTTTGGCCAACATTGCCACCTCTTACTTCGCTACAGTACTCGACACAGATAAATTAATTTCTGCCATTAGCTCCACTGACTGGTCAGATCTGAATTTTATTGAAGACCCTATAGAAGCTCTTAATTTCTTCTGCAATTTATTCACTAAAGCTATCAGTACTTGCTCTCGAACTGTGCGCTATAAAAAGCGATTTAAACGCCCCAATAATCCTTGGATGTCAGATGGTCTGCTGAAGAGCTTGCGCAAAAAAAAATTGTATAAGAAGACTAAAAGACAACCATTTAACTGTTCTCTGAGAAATCGGTACAAAATATACTGCAACGTTCTTAACAGGACTCTCAGAGAAACCAAAAGGCTTTACTATGAAACAGCATTCTTGCAGAATAAAAACAAACCTAAAAAACAATGGCAGTTGCTGAATGACTTTTTCAACAATGAGCCGCCTAAGTTTATCTCTAAAATTGTACGCGACAATCTTACTTTTTGTCAGCCTTCTAAGATAGCAAACGCTTTTTTCTGATCATTTTGCATTGCCCGAGGGAAACATACCAAGAACCTTTCAGCCTAAAATAGAACGCCTGAGCCATTCATTTTTCCTTCATCTGGTCACGCCGCATGAAGTGCTTTCTATTATGCGTAATCTTCGTAACACAAGTCCAGGATTAGATGGTATTGCAGTGCGACACCTAAAGCTAGTCGCTGATGCCATATGTGAACCCCTGAGCGAAGTAATTAACCTGATCTTTAAATCTGGTGTATTTCCGCCATTGCTAAAGCGTGCAAAGGTTATCCCAGTTTTTAAAAAAGGTAATAAAGAATTAATTTCAAATTACCGTCCAATCTCGATTCTTTCTTGCCTAAGTAATATAATTGAAAAATTATTTTTGATTAGATTAAGCAAGTATTTGGAAAAATTCCATATAATTAAATCCTGCCAGTTCGGTTTTCGTTCTGGAAGCTCCACCAACTTAGCTCTACTTTGCTTAACTGATTTTATTAAGAATAGTCTTGACAATAATGAATTCCTTGGTTCAGTTTTCTTAGACCCTACTAAGGCATTTGATACTATTAATCACATGATTTTATTTCGTAAGCTGGAAGCATATGGAATAGCTGGCCCTGCCCTGGCCTTCTTAAAAAGTTATTTGTCTGATAGGGAATTTATTGTTTATGCGTGTGAAACTTTTTCCAGTTCTAAAAAACTTAACCAAGGGGTACCACAAGGCTCAATACTGGGGCCTTTGCTTTTTTCTCTTTACATTAATGATATGCCAGACGTCACTGACTTAAGTCATTAAGTTCTATATGCTGACGATTCAACTATATCTATAGCTGATAAGTGTATCTCTTCTCTAGTAATCAAACTAAATAAAACTCTTGACCACCTAATGAATTGATGTAATGACAACGATCTAGCCATTAATCCATCTAAATCGAAATTTTTAGCATTCCATTCGCACCAAAAATCACTTATTATTCCTCCTTCGTTAGCCTTAGGCAATCATTCTATTCCCATTAGCGTTTCATTTCTAGGGGTTATCCTAGACAGCCATTTGAAGTTTCACCTGCACACCAATCACGTCAAGCTGAAGTGCGCTTTTGGTATCCGTGCGATTATCAAGGCACGACACTATTTTTCTCCTTCTGCTTTGCTTTCACTCTACTTTGCGTTCATTCATTCACACATTAACTACGGGTTAATCGTTCGGGGTAATACATATCTATGTCATTTGTCTTCAGTTCAGCATATACAAAATCGAGCAATCCTTATCATCACCCACAGTTCACCGCGCTCTAATACTATCGGCCTGCTTGAGCAGTACAAAATTATATGTATAAAAAGATTATTCAACTACAATTTAGCAATAATGTTTTATAAATTGCTTGATTCCCAGCTGACCTTTCAATATATTCAAAGCAGCTCCCTTAGAAATACAAACCCTACTAGGTTCACTTCTAATTATAATTTTCTGTTGGAATTGGAATCGTTTGCCTGCTTCGCCTAAAATACTACCTACATTTCAATGTTTCAAAGCTTCGCTGAAAGATTTTTTGCTAACCTCTGATAATTTTTCCTAATAAATATTTGTATTTTCATAGTCACCTAACTAATAAGTATCACCCATACTTTTGTTTTGCAGCGTTCACATTGCGCCACATTTTTTTTCTCTTTGTTCATTCTCTTTTTTTACTTTTTGCCTTTACCAATTGTATAAATTTTGTCACTCCCGTTGTTATATCTGTTAGACTATATCGATTAGAGCACAGTTTGTTTGGTTTTTCTTCTTTTTTCTTTTCATTATCATTTGCTTTTCTTGCAACTAATATATTATTATGCTCTCCGCTGTTATGCTCCCAACTATGTTACAATTCTGTTGTAGTTACTAACCGAGGGTCCCGTTTTCAGTATCATTAGTTTGGGACCCTCGTCTGTATATTACATTTATGTACCTATGTTTTTTTTTTTTTTCATATGAATAAACTTCAACTTCAACTTCAACTTCAACTTGCCCGACTGTGTTTCGAAAAATGCCTTTTGTGAAGAGTGTTACGCCATGTGTGGAAAGTCAAGATAGGCATCAATCGAGAGCTGATTTTTCGGACTACACAAAAAGCACCGATTATAACGATAGCCGGCGTAGTTTTATCAGAGCGACCGTTTCTTCCTCGAACGTCGAGTATAGTATATTTTCGTCGGTTCCGTAGGCTTTCGTTGCTTAGCTTTTAACCGCTCTGGGAACAACGTGTTGGCTTTCCAGAGCATATTCCCTGCATTTGTCACCCGTATCTTGCCTTCTAGACATTCTCTGTCATTTGCGTTTTTCAATAATCGGCCTGTACTTTCGTTCATTCCCGAAAACCCCGCTATTTCCATTGCAAGTACGCTTGCTTCGCGCCGCGGCCGCTTGGGGTGCTACTTGGCACGTGCACAGAAAAGCTGAATACTGTCATTGTAGAGAAAGCCAACACCGTTATGTTGCTCATGCCGGAAGCAATATTTCGCTAACTTCACCATGCGAGGGTATTACAAGTTTATTTGGTTTTCGTAATATATACCTTCGTGCGTAACAGTCACAACATATGAAAAACGCCTTACACAGGTGCCGTGTACGTACTTATTTCCATGGATATTTCACAGCGCTTCTACATAATAACCTCAAGGGTAACTGCTTCAGTTGTGTAGAAGCAAGAGGTCTTTCTCGGGAGTCATTTATTACAAGTTTAGCAATAGTGCGAAAACTGCATTTTAATGTTTTCCTAAGAAATTGCAGTGGCAGTGTCGCTGAAATCTTGGGAAACATGCATTCATTTCGCGCAGACCCTAGCCCACGTATTCTTAACAGCTTACGCAGCTCCAGCTATGGCATTGGACGTCTGCCGTATTATGTAACCTAAGTAAGACATTTCATATTCATCGCTTTAAAAAATACGTGGTTGCAAGAGAAGGCGCAGGAGCGAGATCACGGGTGTTGCATCACTCCGAAGCACAAGCTTGTCGTCTTGGAGGTCTCTGCTTAAAGCATTAATATTTCTTAGATCGTTCGTCAGCTTTGTGTCGTGGGCGCCGTCCGCAACGTAGACCTTGGCGGCGTGCCAGAATGTGACATCTGCTATCCCCGTTTTCTCTCTAATTCCCACGGCCCTCGTCCTGTCTCTAAATATTAGACCGAACATTATTCGTTCCATCGGTCTTCGCGCGGTCTTTAACTTGTCTCGAGCTTCTTTGTTAACGTCCAAGTTTTTACCCCGTATGTTAGCACGGCTAGTGTACAATGATTGTGCACTTTTTCTTTACAGCGGACAGTATTAAGCTCGCAGCCAGGATTTGGTATTGCCTTCCATATGCACTCCAGCCCATTTTTATTCTTCTGTAAATTTCTTTCTCATTATCAGGGTACCCTGTGACTAATTGACTTAGCATACTCATGCACCGACTGTAGAGGCCGACCGGCGATTACTGAACTCGTGTTACCTTTCGAGGCTATTGAACATAATCTTTGTCTTCTGCATAATAATTTTAAACCCTACCCTTACACTTTCTCGGTTAAGGTCATCAAACAATGTTGAATTTCACCCCAGTGTTGCTGAACAGAACACCGTCATACGCAAACCGAAGGTTGTTGAGATATTCGCCGTTGATCCCGAACCCCAATTGTTCCCAGTCTGAAAGCTTGAACAATTCTAAGCATGCCACGAATGGCGTCGGAAAAATGTTGCCTTCTTGCTTCATTCCTTTTTTGATCGGTATTTTTCCAATTTTCTTGTGGAAAATAAAGGTAGCATTGGAATCTTTGAAGATATTTCCCAAGATATTATGGTATGCCCCCTGCACTTCTTGCTGGCGCAATGCCTCCATCACCACAGGTATCTCTACTAAATCAAATCTCTTTTCATAGCCTAACCGTCGTGATAACGTGCTGAAAAAAAGAAATTGAGAAGAGCGGTTTAGGACTGTTGAATGATGAGTCAGTGGCATCCGTACGGCATTTTGTTTCCTGCAGCTGCTTAGACCTCACACTGCTCTACCTTCTAGGTGGAGAAGAATGGAGAACAAATATGGAAAGATTAGGCAGGGGTCCCTTTCTTGTCCTAATAAGACACCCTATCCTAATACGAAATTCTCGCTTCTGTGTTTCATCTCAAAATCAGACTACAAAGATAACACATCGGCAGGCGTTTTGGTTCTATATTACTAGCCAAGCTTAAACGGTCACTGACGCAGATAACGGTTTATCTCTCATTCAAGGTTGCAGAAACCGCTTTTCCAAGCTTGCTAAAATTTCTGTAGGCAATGCTGGTGAAAATTGAGAATAAGATCGGCTTTAACACATGCGATAAAAAGCTGAGAGAAAATATGGACTCGCAGGTCTTCTTGAGGATTACAGAGACTTGCGAAAATACTCATGATCGCATGTGTAGGTAACTAATAAAACCATATAAGAATTCTACACTTCACTTACAGCACTAACATCTGAACCAAAATTATGGAACTTTCTGCGCTAGTGGGCCTGTAACGCAGCAACAGCCATTCAGGACCGCAGCTTTAGCTCACAAAGTGTCTGAAACAGGCATCGTGGAATAGTTCTGGCAGTTAATTGCACACCCAAGTACAACATTGAAAACCTGCAATTCACAAATTCTGTAAAGCAGTTTAAATCATATGTGAACTCCTTCATCGGTCGGTAACAATCCGAACTAAATCAACTATTTTTCACTGAGTAAACTGAAGAGCACACTTTGGTCTCACCTTCAGAAAGCTGCAGCACGACCTAACGGGCCTACTTATGCTGCCTCGAGAAATCTGTCCCGTGGGCACCAATAGTTTATTGAACATACCTAATGGCCTCTGTACCGCAGAATGGCTCCCTACATCTTTGAACTCTGCACCGGCGGTTCCTGTACGTAAACATGGCAAGTCTCCGCTATCTCTAGATTTATTTCGACCTGATAATCTTGCAAGATACCTGTGTAAACCATTGGAGAAATTTATAGATGCGAGACTGCAGTGGTGATTAGAATGAAAGGAGTACTGACTGAAAGCGTGGCAGGTTGCCGCATCGACCAAAATACACTGAATTTATTATAGAAATAATAGGGAATGAAGATGCGGCTTGATCACCGCTGCTGTGTTTCTGTACATTCGTCATCATCATCAGCCCATTTTCATATTCACTGCAGGACAAAAACCTCTCCGAGCGATCTTCAATTACCCCTGTCCTGTGCCAACTGATTCCAACTAGCACCTGCGAATTTCCTAATTTCATCATCCCACCTAGTTTTCCGCCGTCCTCAACTGCGCTTCCCTTCACTTTGCACCCATTCTTAAACTCTAATATTCCACCGCTTATCACTTCTGCACATGACATGGCCTTCCCACCACCATATTTTTCTCTTAACGACAACTGTAATATCGGCTATCCCCATTTGCTCTCTTATCCATACCGCTGTCTTCCCGTCTCTTAGCGCTACGCCTAACATTTTTCGTTCCGTTGCTCTTTGCGCGGTCTTTAACTTCTTCTCGAGCTTTTTTTGCCATACCCCAAGTTTCTGCCCCATACGTTAGTAGTGGTAGAATGCAGTCATTGCACACAGTTCTTTGCAATGATAGTGGTAAGCTCCCAGTCAAGATCTGGCAATACTGCCGTGTGCACTCCATCCATTTTTATTTTTCTGTAAATTTCTTCTCTTGATCAGGGTCCCCCGTGAGTAATTGACCTAGGTGAACGTACTCCTGAACTCTTGTTCCCTTGCCCGGCTATTGAACATTATTTTTGTCTTCTGCCCAAGTTTGCCGAATCCAAGGTGATGGCTTGACCTTCGCCCAGGTTGTCTTCTGCATTTTAATCTTCAACCACAATCTTACACTTACTCAATAAGGGTCCTCACTCATTCGGTGTAATTCGTCCCCAGTGTTGCTGAATAGAACAATGTCGTCTGCAAACCGAAGGTTGCTGAAATATTCGCCGTTGGTCTTCACTCCTAGATTTTCCCAGTTTAATCATTTGAATACTTCTTCCAATCATACAGGGAATAGCATTGGAGAGATTGTGTCTCCTTGATTGACCCCTTTCTTTAAAGTTATCTTTCTACATTTCTTGTGGAGAACCAATGCAGCTGTGAAATTCTTGTAGATATTTCCCAAGATATTCACGTGCGGCTCCTGTACTCTTTCATTACGTAATGCCTCTATGACTGTTGGTATCTCTACTGAATCAAATGCCTTTTCATAATCTATGAAAGCCACGTAGGGAGGTTGATTGTACTCTGCAGATTTCTCGATTACCTGAATGATGACATAGATATGATTCATTGTAGAGTATTACCCGCCGTGGTTGCTCAGGGGCTATGGAATTGGGCTGCTGAGCATGAGGTCGCGGGATCGAATCCCCGCCACGGTGGCCGCATTTCGATGATGGCGAAATGCGAAAACACCCGTGTACTTAGATTTGGGTGCACGTTAAAGAACCCCAGGTGGTCGAAGTTTCCGGAGTCCTCCACTACGCCATGCCTCATAATCTGAAAGTGTTTTTTGGCATGTAAAACCCCATAATTTAATTTTTTTTAATTGTAGAATATCCCTTCGTGGAAGCCTTCCTGCTTTCTTGGTTGACTGAAGTGTTGCCCTTATCATAATGGATGCTATCTTCATGAATAGCTTATATAATACTGAAAGTAAGCTAATGGTCCTATAATTTTTCAATTGCTTCCGGACTGCCTTTTTGTAGATTAGTAGAATGTTGGCATTTTTCCAGTTCTCTTTAGGACCCTTGAAGTCGATAGACAGTTCATATAAAGGGTCGCCTGTTTATTACTACTTGGAATGAAGGCAGCGTGGCTGGTCTGGATACTGTGGGGGTCAGTATGGAATTATTTCGCTGCTTTCACTATATCTTGGAAATTGCTGATGAAATTACCCTGCTTATCTTTCAGTGCATACATCTTGGTTTGTCCTATGCCAAGTTTCTCTCTCACTGATTTCAGGCTGCGTCCATTTTTTACGGCTTCTTCAGTCTTTCTCACGTAATTATTTCGAGTATTCATTACTTTCTCCTTGTAGATTAGTTTTGACAGTTCTGTGAAGTCTGTCTGATCTCATGTATTGGACACTTTCATGCTTTGTCGTTCCTTTATAACTTCCTTTGTTGCTTAGGAGATCTTACCTGCTGCTTTCCTTGGCGCCTTACTTCTCACTTCAACTACAGCTTCTGAAGCCAGCCTAGTCACGGTTTCATTCATTGTCTCTACGTCATCTTCATATCTCTGTTCTAAAGCTGCATAATTGTTCTGCTTGGCCTACTTTCACAGCGAAGCTGTTTACGTCTGCCGCCCAAGAAAATTTTAGTGTCGTAAGAAAAAAACTCTCCTTAGTGGACCTATCCCGGAGATAGTGCAATACCGGCCCGACCCGCGGCGGAGGTGAAGCAGGCGTTAAGCACTCCCCATACCTCGGCCGATCTCGAAAATAGTGCAATGCCGGGCCGACCGGCGGCGGAGGTGAAGCATGCGTGAAGCACTCCCCATACGTGGGCCAATCCCGAAAATGGTGCTATGTCGGGCCGACTCGCGGCGGAGGTGCAGTTCGCCAGTAAGGGGCCCCCATACACAGCATCGCTGGTCATCCTTCTTCACAGAGTGGATGAGTACTGATATATTTTGGTCGGCTTTTACCCTTACTGCGTATAGGCTGTCCTGTTTCTTCTTGACGAATTTTACTCCTTCTTTCTTCATATTGAGGAAACTTCTAGACCTCAATAACATATGATCACTGCAATTTACCCTACCTAACACTTCTACATGCTGCACTATGCTGGCATCGGCAGAGAGTATGAAATCTATTTCATTTTTTGTTTCTCCATTAGGGCTTTTCCATGTACGCTTTCTGTTGCTACGCTTCCCGAAGAAAGTATTCATTATTCGGAGTCTATTCCGTTCGGCAAATTCTACCAACATCTCCAGTTAATTAATAAAGGGAAAATCAGACATCCACCCGTTCGTAGCAAGTGCTACAAAGGAAACCCAAACGGCTTCCTCGAAAGAAAAGCCTCAGAGCTGAAGAAAAATCCGTCCTGGTCCGGGACCAGAACCCGGGACCACCGCCTTTCCGGGGCAGCCGCTCTACCATCTGAGCTAACCAGGCGGCTAGCAGATGGCAGAGCGAAGTCGAATTTGTCGACAACACACGAAGCAAAGGCAAGTGTTTGACGTAGCAGTTCTGCGGAAACCCGCAAGGTCGAGAGAAGTAATTAATAAAGGGCAAATCAGACATCCACCCGTTCGTCCCGGACCAGGACGGATTTTTCTTCAACTCTGAGGCTTTTCTTTCGAGAAACCCGTTTGGGTTTCCTTTGTAGCACTTGCTATGAATGGGTGGATGCCTGATTTTCCCTTCATTAATTACTTCTCTCCACCTTGCGGGTTTCCGCAGAACTACTACGTCAAACACTTGCCTTTGCTTGTTGAGTTGTCGACAAATTCGACTTCGCTATGCCATCTGCTAGCCGCCTGATTAGCTCAGATGGTAGTACGGCTGCCCCGGAAAGGTGGTGGTCCCGGGTTCGTGTCCCGGACCAGGACGGATTTTTCTTCAACTTTGAGGCTTTTCTTTCGAGGAACCCGTTTGGGTTTCCTTTGTAGCACTTGCTACGAACGGGTGGATGTCTGATTTCTCCTTTATTATTTACTTCTTTCCACCTTGCGGGTTTCCGCAGAACTACTACGCCCAACATCTCCAGTGTTCCTAGTATCGCTGCCATAGTTGCCAAATGCTTGTTCACCAGCCTGCTTTTCCCCAGTTTTCCATTGAAGTCATCTATGACTAATGTATACTGACTTTGCACTTCTCCCATCACTAATTCACCATTTTCGTAAAACTGTTTTATTTCTCTATCATCGCGCTACCTTTATTTTATACATAACGACTCCTGCTACCCTCTCATTATTGCTGTAGAATTTGTCAATGTTGCCCGCTATGTCGTTATGAATTAGGAATCTTGACTCGTTTTCTCTCTTATGGTGAAGTCCTCTGTAGCGGAGGAGGTGGCCATTAGACAGCACTGCATAAGCCTCTACAGTTCTTCTAACCACCCTAAAGCCAATAAAATTCCATACAATAGCTCATAATTCCTCAAAGTGTCCTGCTAAGCTAGCGTCACTCGAGAGGGTTCGTGTGTTGAATGTTTCCAGGTGCAGCTTTCACTGGCGGCCTGTCCGGGTCCAGAGATTCTTAGCACCCTCTGGCCGCGTCGCAGGTCTAACCGCCTGCTTGGTAAGGTGCTCCGCAGCCGCTGGGGACTGAGAGCCATGGGTTAGTTGTAAGAGTCATTGGAAGGTAGTAGCCGAACACTGCGCCAGGGAGGTCAATTCCTGTTCTGGTAGGGGAGCGTCTGTTCAAGCGAAGTGAGAATTTGACACGATATGTATGACAGGTCAAGCACTTAGATTGATCGCTTAGCTCTAAAGGGACAGTAAAATCTTTATAGAAAGTGTGATTATAAAAGCAAGGAACATGTCAGCAAAAGTGTTCCGCAAGCAAATATACTTCTCAGTCCATTTCTTTCTAAGAGTGTAATGGCTGAGTTGTCCCATATCTTGCCTACCTTGTGCTATTCTCCTTGCGCAGATGACTTGCGCATTGCTCATCTGGCCTCAGTACTCGCTGCGATTCAGCAGGGCCTACAAGGGGGCTAAAGTTTCATAATGAGTTCTTTTATTAAGTTAAGGCCCGGGCCTATCAAATAAAAGGAAACTGCTCCTCTTCCTTTTGCCAGTAAATACTTGGAAAACTTTTGGTTAGAACATAACTCTAAGCTCCGGGTGCTTCTGCGTCTACAGAAGTTTCTTGGCATCGTTTCTTACAGGCGGCTGTCATGGATTCCCCACGTAAAAGCACTAGAGGAGAGAGTGAATTCGCGTATATTATAAACTTTGTTTGCCGCTTTGCTGGAATCGGGGTGCGAGAACACCGGCCTTAATACGTGTTCACAAAGCAGTTATTAGACGACAGGATAGCCTATTAGGCTCCTGTGCTTTACAGGCAATGTCGCCACTTAAAAGAGACTTTTCAACGACTATTCTCAAGAAGCCTCCAAATATCCATGGGGGGACCCCGGGCAACTGCCAGAGCGTTGGTTATTGCAGACTCTCGCCGGTTTCCTTTTCAGGCGCTAAGCTTTGCCAAAACATGTCACTATGTTCGTTAGGCAACCCTACATGCCAATCATTCTCTTTGGGAAGTCAGTCACGATAGAGATGGGGCACTCAGGCATGAGATAATAGTTCAGTACTGAAACCTTCTGCCTGTTCATGAATACTGGCATCGTATGAATGAATTGTATCGTACCTCAATGGCTACTCCAAATTACAAAAATCGTCCCTTTCGCTCCCTGTCTAACTCACATGTGCGACTTGTCAGTGATTATGATCAAACAGTTAACCTTGTCACACCTCTACACTGCATGCAGGGATCGTATTCGAGTCTTCCCTAATCGTTCGTGTAAAAATGCGAGCTTTACACAGGGGTCCCTCGTACTACCGTATCATACGCGAAGAACCTTCACACAGTGTTATTTTACATCTACGACGTCAAAGCTTCTTGTTCCTTCCCGAGTTACGCTTCATATGATCATAGAGGATATTTTCGATGCCTAATTCTGGGCGATTTGGAAGCTCCACCATCGTGAGTAGTGAATATCAGCCTGTGGAAAATAAACAGTGCATTATTATACGACATACAAAAGGCTGGCGCTACAACAGAAGGTCTTCTTTATTGTATCGAATTCCAGGTGATACCACGTTATTACTAATCACAGAAAGCGTCACTGTACATGACATAGCGCACGAAGCCCACCATAATGCAGCACTATTGCTACTACACCAAGCGGCTAGTGATACGCTTTGTAGTTTAATCAAGCTCTGTGGTCGAATGTCCACAGAAACTTGATTCTCAAATGACGCAGAAAGCTCCACATTATGTGCGTAAAACCATAACATGCAATTCACCATACCTTCAAAAACAAGCCGCTCCACAGAAACAACTCATAGACTTCGAATAGGCATTGTCTGTGCTAAATGTTTCTTGTACAAGACAAAAAAAATGTTGACAGTGCTGTGTGCTCTTGTGAGGAGGCTGGAAAAGACATAACACATGTGCTATTAGATTTGCACAGATCATGTTACTCGTGGTAGGAAGCTTTTTCAGAAGATACCTGCTCTGTGTAATGGACCAGTATCAGTAGCTAAAATACCGGTTGGATCCATCAGAATGCTTGCCACACAGCGCAGCATGTGCGTTCGTACAAGTTCTTGAAGGATGGTTACTATCTAAAAGGTATTAAATTTATTTACTGTAAGTTTGGTGAAGACGTATTTGCTAAGGTAACTCCCTTTTTCAACAACTTCATAATACGTTTTTCGCATATTCACTCATATTATCGGGTTTATGTGCTTCTTTTGTGCGTGCTTTCGTGCACTCCGTTTTTCCCCAACGAGGGCCGTTGTTCGTGAGCCAACATGAACACCCTAACGTTCGTCAACTGCTCAGATACACTTGTTTTCACTCTGCATATGCGACCTTTAGAACTGTTGCCACAACAGCATATATTCTGTTCTTTGTATGGAGTCTTTTTCTTTTCATCTCATCTGTAAATTAAGAGAATACCCGTAGGCGAAGCCGTCTAATAGGCACAACATCTCCTTACGGGCAGTCAATAAAAAAACATATCATAATGACGCCCTATGGGGGAAAACACGTGCCAGAAAAAAGGAAACTCCTGATGCAATTGATGTTCAGATTTCAGCACGTACAAATCACTTTGAACATATTCAACAAGCCAGGTATTATGACAATCGATAATTGGAGTTCCTAAACATTTATGTACCATAAACCATCTGCAGCTAATGCAGAAAACATTATTTATGGCCCTACCAACGTACATACTCCAATTTCTGATACACTATGTTGTTAGCAGCTCAATTTTTTTTAATGTTCTTAAGCAATGCTTTTGTGATGCGCAACAAACGACAAGGAATATCGTTTCTCAAGGGGCTGTTCAGCTGTTCAAGTTAATCCAAGGTGAGTTGAGTGAATTACAGTGTTTTATGTGATGCAAACAAATATCTCACTAGGAGTACCTCGTTTTCATTCCTTTACCATTTCACCATATCACTCCATGTGAAATCTTTCCTCCATTATACCTAGCAGTCAGAATTTATTCGGGCTTTGCTCCACAGTCCAATTTTATTTTTCTATTTGCAGCGAAAATACACGGCGCCTGCGTTCACATCTGCACCGTAGCTGCACCTTTGTTAAAATAATGGGTTAATTCATTTAAATGATTCATTTGATACTGTAGGCAAAGCATGATATCGTATGACTTCTTTCCTACGACAAGCCCTCGAAGCCTACTGCCTAAACAATGCACAGATTATAAAATATTTCAGGCCACTGCCCTATTCTCAGAGTTTCAGGCGGGCAACTTTTGTCAAAAGCCAGCGAGGACAATAACTGGTTGCGGTGACATTATATTGCGGATGCGGCGCTCTATAAAATCCCCATCACAGACGCGCCGGACTCAAATGCCATCCTAGCCTCAGTGACCATTGAATTGCCAGCTGGAACTGTACCTCAGCACCACAGAAGACTCGCCTCTATTGGCCGTACAATGTCGGTGTTCAAGGCATTACCCTTCGTCTTCTTTATAGTAACACTTGCAATTATGTAAGTCAATGTGCAACTAATTTTGCGTATTTAGATCTCAATATAGAAAATGGGCATGCATTTTCTTAATGGTAACTATCTGCAGAATTCTCTTCTCGTTCTGAAGTTCTTACCTTCCTTCATCGTGCGCATATACATCCCAGCGCTGAGTGAGGTGTTAAGTAACGTGCATTTCTTGCGGTTTCTGATAGGAGTCGAGGCACTTTTACCTGGCTTGTTTTGCGTATGGACAACACCAATATCTGAGAGACTAACTATCGTCTTTTTTAAGTTTCTTTACAAGTGCTGTCCCATGCATTTGCAACAAAAGAAATATATCCTTTGTTGCCGACTTTCATTACTCTGTTTACTGTACATGCGCAAATTCTGGTGTCTATGTACAACAGTTTGCACCAAGAGGCTCCTTCACATCTCAAATGTTCATGCAGCGACTCCGACTAAGTTACGCATCTGCACGTAATCTCGCTGCTTTACTGAGCGTGCTTCCGCGCTTTTGAGCAGTTACGACATTGATGCTTAATGGGTTATTTTCGATGCATTTGCCTTTATTCTTTACCTTTTACTTTACCATAATCTCGAAAAATTGTTTTCTTACATTTTATTAAGTTTGCCTTGTTTTCCATATCATTGTTTATTGAACTACAGTTTCATTTTAAAAACCCGGTGGTCCAAAGGATGTGATCGGCTTCATGGTTTCCTTTTGTCACTAATTTCCGTCACAATTTTGTTATTGTGATTTAGCCAATTTATAAGCAGTAGTCTTGATTGGGACAAATAATAATGATTCACTTAATGGCTTAAGAAGAGTAGCTGCTACCGTAATAACATTTCGTTCACGGTGTTACAGCTTACATGTAGCTTGATGGGACACGATTGCTTGACTTCTGGTAAAGTACTAATACACATAGCTTCAACAGTATTAATTGTTCAGCCATGCTTCCTAACATTGCGAAGAGGGTTAATAGTTCCACGAAAATCTTGACCCCGGCTGCGTGGCCCATTACGCTATGGAGAAATTGGGACAGAAGCCTTCCTAGATTATTTTTTAAAGCCAGCGATAGCTTTCTCACATTACCCTACTGACGATCTTCATGCCATCCTTTGGCA
Organism: Dermacentor andersoni; assembly: GCF_023375885.2. Lineage (NCBI taxonomy): Eukaryota > Metazoa > Arthropoda > Arachnida > Ixodida > Ixodidae > Dermacentor > Dermacentor andersoni. Next base: position 83,904,746 of record NC_092816.1, read on the forward strand.
GGTAGGCCCTCTCCTCCTCTAGACCGGCCGTGGCTGCGCGTGGCACTGCTCTCTAGGCTGAGCGAATATGCGGCCCCTGCGCCCTATCTTGTAGGCAACACACGACGGGTGATATCCATCTCGGGTGGCCCGAGGTGGATATTGGCTTGATATGCGCTATCTCCTCGCGCACCTAGTACTGAAGGTTGCATAATCTCAAGCTCTGAGGACGCGTTGAAGTCAGTGGCAGCAAGAAGCGTTCGCTCCCCTCTGTTTGCGCACCTCCCTCACGCCAGCGTTGTGACTGCGACTGTTCGCGGTCTACTGTGCCGGGGGAACAGGGTACAATACCAACCGCAGGACCAACTTGGGTCGCTGGGTATGTGGCAACGTATGTGCTGCCCTTCAAGGAATCTCTTTGATGCCGACATAGGCCACTGAGGAAGCTGCATTGAGAATCTGACACTGTGTATTACTGTTCTCCAACGAACCCCTTTGTCGCCAACTTGGAGCGCTGGGTATGCGTCACTCGTTCTGTGTCGCTTTTCAATGAACGACTTTGATACAACCTTGGGTCACGGGGTATGTTCCACTATGTGTGTGCCGATTTTCAATGAGGAGCAGCAAACAGGAACAGACAGAACGACAGGGAGGTTAGCCAGTTCTCAGACTGCCTGGCTACCCTGTGCTGGGTTTGAAAGGGGGTAAGGGTAATCAAATATATTATAAACGAATGTTACAAAAATGGGGGGAAGAAGAGCAAGAAAGGAAAGAGGAAAAGTAAAGGAGAATACGGCGTAGCGTGTGCAGTAAGAAGCGCGAGTGAGCCCGGCTGCATATGCGTTGTAGCGCTAGAAATACGGTGTGCCGCTACTTTGCTTCAATTCTAATCGCGCGAATGCTCATGCTAAATGCTAAATTTACCTTCGTACTGCCTATCACTTCAACAAAAACTATAAGTGGTGAGAACACAGCTCGCACAAAGCCATGATCCTCCGCGAACGTAGACTCTGTACTGCGCGCGGCCGCGCCACGCGCTGCAGCCGCCAGAGTAGAACACCCCGCTTCCGCCCTCGGTGCCTTATTACCGACGGAAGACAGTGCGCTTCCTCCTCACTTTCCTCCCTTGCGTTCGCAAGATTAAGCCGCCATCGTCCGCTCACCCTCTCACGCTTTAACTCGCACATGCAAAGTACGGCGCGTGACGACGATGTTATAACCCTTGGGCTTCGTACGTAACATGACAGCGACGCCGCCAGCGACGTCAGAAGTGCGCCTGGAGTGTCCATATAATTTATATCGCAATAAAAAGCGCAAATATGAAATACGGGTGCCGACGGTGCCTTCAAGTTCACGCAGCAGCCCGCCGTGATGTCCCATATATTGATGCCGTCTGTTTGGCGTAGTTAGGCTTTTATCGGTAAAGATGGAGTGTACATTGTTCTATAAAGAAGCCAAAGAGTGAACATGGAAAGTATCAAAAACAAAAGCTTGGCAACAACGGCCGAAATGCGAAAGAATACTTTGCAATCCACGATGTAAGACTAACAAGCAATCCTGTGGTTTCGGCGCGACATTGAAGAAATGAAACTTTGAGCCGATAACCGATATTTGAGCCGAATCAACCGATATGGAAACCAATGAAAGCAGAGTCCTTCAAGAATACTTTATTGATCTAAGCTTATGAGCTTTTCCACTTTAGTGTCCCTTCATTATGATTTCTACGTTGTCATCCCTACATGTTTAAGCGTCCTCCTAGACGCTGGCGTATCTGTTCACAGCTACGGTGCATTCTCACAGAAACATGTTCATGGTGCAAGTTCACAGAAGCATGCACCATGTGGTTTTCCTGTGGTTAGCAGAGTCTATTCTTTGCAACTCTATTAATCTGTGCCTCTCATTGAGCCGAGTAGCAGCCGTCAGTGAAGACAGCAGAGGTGCTGCTTAACCGAACGAGTGGTACGTGTTAAACTGACGTTTTCGAAATGGGAAGTCAACCACATCTTCCCGCATTGTTCTCCATAGCCAAAATTGTCGCTTAACCAGGCTCCTCTTAACCGGTGTCTATTCAGTATTCTCTTTCCCACAGGCACAGGCACACCCACAGCCAGTTTTTGCAGTACTGCAACAACACGGTAAGCACATTTTATATCTTCTGTTACTTCCAAGCGTCGTCTATAGAAAAGTCGTACCCACAGAAAAAAATTGACTCGCCATCCCCACCATGTGAAAGCAGATGTCCAACGAAGCTGTTCAAAAGCCCCACTAAAACTGCTGAGGGGGGTATGCAATGCTTTATGGTTTTATAGTAATGGTAGTAATGCTATTTTAGAGTAACGGTAGTAATGGGAGTAATGGTAATTTTGACAGCAAGCCGCCGCCGAAAGCGGTGCTGCAACAGCATTAAAATCAATTTCTAGGCTGGTTATTTTACATAAAAGGGGCTAGAGACGTCACTCGCCACGTCGCAAGCTGCCGTCCCCACGGCAGCTTGCCAACGGTAACTTTTACCGGGAAGTGTATGGGGGGGGGAGGGGAGCGCTACGTGCTTCACATTGTTATCAAGAGCGCCTTAACATCAATTATGTGCTTCTAATGATTATTTCGAGCTTGTTCTTTATTGAAACCTATGCTGCTCTACATGTTGTATACGTGATTCCAAAGAATGTATGCATTGTTCACTTTACTGAGTGCTTGTAGCCTCTGCCTTACGGGGCTCTGAGTCATTGCATTTTCGCTTGCTTATGGGGTTTTGAGCCATTGTTCTGGTCTGCACTGCTGCCGTGATCAAGCCACCTTTGCTTTCTGTCGACGTTATGGCACGAAAAAATCTCGGAATCCTAGTCATAGAAGGCTTCACTGTAAAACAGGCGAACCGACACTATGGATCGTGTGGGCCTGTGAGCATGCCTATGAGGTGCATGAGTCTTGGTGTCGCCTGATCAGTTCAGACTAGCAACGTTCACCTACCAACGTGCACACAAGTGTTGTTTTATAGCGTCCATATGTTGGAATGTTGCCGCCGCGGCCAGGAATTTAATTCGGGACCCCGGGACGAGAGCACAGCGCTATAGCCGCTTAGCTACCACAGTCGGTGGTGTTGGATCTGGTGACGATCCCACCGCTGTCAACCAGTTGTTGGATCTGGAGGACAATCCCAATTGCTGTCCCCCAGATTTTTGGACCTTGCCATTGGGTGCGGGAGTTGGCCGAGGTTGAGGAGGACTTTGAGATGAAAACTGGAGGTTTATTTACATTACTTACAGTGTTTACCTTACATTACATTATTTACATTATTTACCAAGAAATGAACAGTCATAAAGTGATTACGGGCCGGCAGCAACTCGGACGCTGCGACCCGTGGCAAGAAGCTCGAAAGAGATGAATGAAGGAATGCTCCCTTGCTGCTCCCGGTCTCTGGTTTTTAAGCCCTTCGGTGTCTCGAAGTCAAGTCACGTTCGGCCAATCGGCGAGCCCACTCAGGTGACGCCATTTTCGGCCAATCGGCGAGCCCGCTCAGGTGTCGTCATTTTCGGCCAATGGTAGGCGCCCGTGCGATTGTGTCACACCCGGCGCAGAGGGTCGCTCCTTGGGCCCCAATTGTCCGAGGGCTTACTTCTCTCTGCGGTATTGCCTTGCTGGCTTGCATGCGCCGTCACAATAGGCGGAAGGGGGCGACGTTTCAGTGCTGCAAAGCAGCTTTGCTCGGGACCTGCGTTACCTGGAACCGTGCCAGGCTCCCGCTACACTTTCGGGAAGAGTCAAGCAGTGAATAGCTCCACCTGCGGCGCACGAGGTGGGGGACGCCAACTCGTTTGCACGTGCCGCGCCTCGGGAACGGGGTAGATGTGCTTCTGCGTCTTAATTAGCTGTGGCGCGATTCGATGTGGTCTGGTGAACTCGAAGGAGGCTCAGGAAAAGGTCCCGTATCTAACAAAGGTAAAGCAAGTCTAGTATCACACTAAGTCTCCTGCCCGCTATTTAGGTAGCTAGCAAGGTCTTGCTGCGTAACTACTACAGACCATCAACAGTTCATCTATTCACGTGCTTATAGCTTTCAAGTTCTAGTGCGCCACATGAATACTTTGTTTAGAAATTAGGTGTGCCAACTAAATTGCTGTCTTAATTTTGCGGTATTAAAGAAGTGCAAAGATGAAGATGTAAAAAAGAGCGCTGGCAAGATGCAAAGTATGGAAGGGCGAGGAATGCTAGGTTAGACTGCGACGCTTGCAAAATTGTTCAGAACATCCTTGCGTTAAAGTTTCGTAACTTTTTTCTCTGATTGAAATAAGATTTTTCATAACGTAAGTGCAAAATATATATATTTTTTTGGAGTGGTCATGAACTTGGGCTCGCTCTATCACAGGTGCAATTACCATCGAAGTACCTGACAAAGTTGAGAACTTGGCTGCTTATTCCCTGTTAGGTGTCGCCGACTGATTCGTCCATAATGCAACCGCCAAAGGTAGCCACAATGTTAAGCTGCAATGCTTTAGGAGCGAAATTTAGCACCGGTGAGCTAGCAGTGAGCTGGAAGCAGGGCATTTTCGTACAGCAGGCGTTCAGTGAGCACGGTGCCCTTCTCAAGCACAAATAGGATATCATCGCTAATAACCGAATTGGGGCGTTGGATGAAGTCTGACGTGAGTGGAACATCGAAGTTTGTTCACCAGCATCGAAGGCCAATATAGTGGCGCAAATTGCTAACACTTCACATCCACCATCTGATACCACTCTTCACTCGAAGTGACGAATTGACCACTATCGACATCATCAACATTACCATCACCAGCCTATCTTTATGTGCACTGCATGACGAAGGCACCTTCTAGCGACATCCAATTATCCCTGTCTTGCACTAGCTGTTTCCAACTTGCGCCTGCAATTTTACTAATTTCACCCCCCACCCTTATTTACTGCCGTCCTCGACCTCGTTTTCCTTCTCTTGACACCCATTCTGTAATTCTAATGGTCCATCCCTGACTCCATACGAGTACTTAATTGGTTGCCAAGAGTCGGTCACAAAGGCTTAGTGCGCTTATCAGCGAAGTTGTGAATAACATGAAACGGCTGATTGCGTCACTGATCCACTAACAAGAGCTGGTGGGTTCCACCGCAGAACGAATGGATATGAAGTTTTCCCTATTTCTGTCCTATGGCAACGTGTGCGCCGGTGCATTCTTGCATGCATGAGGGATTGTTGTTCGCTGTGTAACTCCTCGACGGCGGCAGGATGGTCCTACACTAGGTTATCTGTTTAATATATATAGAGACCGCACTTTTCGAGTCAAGATAGGATATCGATTCTCGCAGCTCCATTACATCACATGTGGCCTTCCGCAAGGCTCACTGTTGTCTCTTGTTCTTTTTAACACAGCCACACATCGTCTCTCGTATCATCTCACAATAATATAAAGGTTGCATCATTCAACTTACGCAGACGATATCATGGTATGGACTACGAGAGGGTCACTTGGTGAACAGCAAGATGTCACCCAAGCAGCTCTAGATGCAATACAGTGTCATCTTTTAGCCCTCGAGCTCTCTTCTTCCCCGTCAAAACCAAAGTATATTGTGATTGGTCCAAAGAAGATGAGGGGAGAAGCAGCAGTCATAATGAGTGTGCCGCAAATACAAGGCAGCCCGATCAAAAAACTACAGGGCTTCAGAATCATGTGACTGACTATATCGGACACAGGCAACCACACTGCGTGCCTTCAAGAGACAGTGAGCCGCTGTCAGTGAGCCGAAGCAGAGGTAAAATGAGTGCTAACAGGAATGCGTACCTCTTCGTTTTCGTTTTTTTTTTCTGCTGCATACTTTTTTTTTTTTCGTGGCATACCTTGGCGCAACCAGAAGGAAAGTTTACTGCATGGCGTCAATTTTTGCTGCCGGAAATTCAGTGTGTTCTTCAAGCATTATTTTTTATTTCCCATAAGTATATTGTTTTTATATATTTTACTTGTCTATGCAGTGTACAATTTACGAGAACAACAGCCGTACTCCTTGTCCTGGTGGATGCCAATGCGCCGTCCAGTCCACTGGAAAGCATTACGGACCTGGGCTTTGCTGGAAGCTATGAGGTCACTGGAAACACTTACTCTTCCTCGGATCCTCCGGAGCTGAAGAAGAAATAATACTACTCTTCTTTGTGCAATAAATATACTAGTGACCAGCTTCTCATGACCAAACAAGAGACTGGCATTTCGTATCTGTACGGTATTTCCGTAAATGTATTATAAATTCCTACAAAATTTAGGGAATATCCTCCGGAATGCTTTTATCTCACCAGAATACATTTTAAAACGATTCGAGAAGCAACTAAATAAGTAAGCATTCAAATTAAACTAATAAGCTTTGTGGCAGAAGGCTTTCAACTGACGCCCTTCTTTATTGGGATTTTGTAGCTTTTTTTATGGAGGACTACGGTGGCTATGGAGCCGGTATAGATATCTTTCAGTATTTTTACTTATGGCTCGTCTACACCTTGATTCCGTAATGCCTCCATGAGTGCTGAGCTTTCGACTGAATTTTAAGAAGAAGAAGTTTATTTACCACATAAGTACACTGATATATACAAAGCGGTAGGGATGGCAGGATAAAAGCTGCATAACGGCAGCTTGACTAGTCCCACCTCCCCAATGGAACGCTTTCTCGTAATCAATGAAAGCTATATATAAGGGTAAGTTATATTCCGCACATCTCTGTGTCACCTCATTGATAGTGTGGATAGCGTCTATTGTTGAGTACCATTTACGAAATACTGCCTGGTCCTTTGGTTGACAGAAGGTGTTCTTGGTTCTATTTGCGATTACCTTAGTAAATATAATTTGTAGGCAACGGACGCTAAACTGATCAATCTATAATTTTTCAAGTCTTTACCATGCCCTTTCTTATTGATTAGGATTATGTTAGCGTTCTTCCAAGATTCCGGTACGCTCGAGGTCATGAGACATTGCGTATACAGGGTGACCAGTTTTTCTAGAACAATCTGCCCACCATCTTTGAACAAATTTGCTGTTACCTGATCTTCCCCAGCTGCCTTCCCCCTCTGCATAGCTCCCAAGGCTTTCTTTACTTCTTCCAGCGTTACTTGTGGGATGTCAAATTCCTCTAGACTATACGCTCTTCCATTAGCGTTGTGAGTACCAATGGTACTGTATAAATCTCTATAGAACTCCTCAGCCACTTGAACTATCTCATCCATATTAGTAATGATATTGCCGGATTTGTCTCTTAACGCATGCACCTGATTCTTGCCTATTCCTAGTTTCTTCTTCACTGCTTCTAGGCTTCCTCCGTTCCTGAGAGTATGTTCAATTCTATCCATATTGTACTTCCTTATGTCAGCTGTCTTACGCTAGTTGATTAATTTGGTAAGTTCTGTCAGTTCTATTCTAACTGTAGGGTAAGAGGCTTTCATACATTGGCGTTTCTTAATCAGATATTTCGTCTCCTGCGATAGCTTACTGCTATCCTGTATAACGAAGTTACCACCGACTTCTATTGCACACTCCTTAATGATGCCCATAAGATTGTCGGTAATTCCTTTAACACTAAGGTCATCTTCCTGAGTTAAAGCCGAATACCTGTTCTGTAGCTTGATCTCGCCATTCGGTTTCCTCCACGTCCCGTTTCGGCTATCCCGCTTGCGGAAGAAGGGGTGCATTACCCGCATATTACTCCTTTCTGCAAACTCTACTATTACCTTTCCCCTGCTATTCCTAGAATCTATGCCATATTCCCCCACTGACTTGTCTGCAGCCTGCTTTTGCCTACCCTGGCATTGAAGTCGCTCATCAGTATAGTGTATTTTTTTTTTACTTTGCCCATCGCCCAGAGATTCTTAGCACCCTCCTCTGCGTCACAGGTCTGACTGCTGCAGTGGTGTTTCTTCGTAGCTGCTGGGGACTGAGGGCCGGGGTTTGATTGTTGTATTCATATAGGAGGTTGTGGCCAAATACTGCACCAGGGCGGCCAGTCCTGCACTGGTGAGGGAGTGCATTACCAGTTCTGGTCACCGGGATCAGGCCGCACTCTAGGGGTGTTCATGCAACCTTATCAAAACGCGGATTTGTTTTTAATCGGGTGGAAAATTGCGCGGCACCGGGATTCGAACCGCGGTCTTCTTGCACGCGAGGCGGATGCTCTACCTCGGCGCCACCGCTGCTTTCGCCCCCATCGAAATGCTGCCTACACGGCCGGAATTTGATGCCGCGACCTCGTGCTTCGAAGCGCAAACACCATAGCCGCTAAGCTACCTCGGCGGATAATTTAATAGTGTCGCGTTTGACAGACCTTGACAGCGCTGAATACCTACCCATGTGACGAACCCTGATTACTGGTAAAGGACAACGGGTGACTTCTCGAAGCATGGACTCCTGGGGTGGTGAGCGGTCGACTTCGGGGAAAATGCCCATGCTCTTTTTTTGGGCCCACGTTGTTCAAGTACATGGACGGCTTCACCACAGAGAACCGCCTGACGGCGAAGTGCTCTTGTAATGTGGGCGTTTCTTGTTTCCACGGCAACAATGTTTTCCTTGGCGTTCCACCGAACATTGGAGATGAAAAAGGGTAACAATGGTTTCAATTTCGTTAGTCAAACGATTGGGCTTGAAAGTCGACATAATTATTCTTTTTCTGGCCCGCACGATCACCACAAGTGTGCCGACTGTCGACTCTAACAGGAGGCTGTTGTCGCTTGTAAGAGTATTGTTCTTACGTCGTCTCTTGTGATGGCACTCTATTTGGAAATCGTCTTTGTCCGAAGGCTTTCGCAGTCACCCATGTCGGACCCCGGTAGCCAATCGACTGCAGCATAGACAAGGGACGAATATTGAAGACTCTGCGGTACGTCGGCAAATGTGTTTCTCTGGAAGGGTTTTCAATCGGAATGTTTTTTAAGCATCAGAGCAGGAAAAGTTAAAAAAATTAATGGAGAATGGTCAAGTAGTACATGTTTTATGCTACCAAAAAAAAGTGAGTTTGGGGAACGAAAAGAAGTATGGGGACATTCGACAAAAAAAAATAGACGCCAGGTTCATAGCGCTGCTACATCCTTGACTCCTTTAGTATTTAATTTTATCTCGGAATTCTACAGTTGTCATGATGTGTCTTCACTAAACAGATATTCGCCAGAATATAGTGAAGTTTTTGTGTTTTAGTCATATATAGCCAATAGTCCGAATTTTATGTACATATATATATATATATATATATATATATATATATATATATATATATATATATATATATATATATATATATATATGAAGGAGCACGGTGAAGGAGCACGGCGTGATTGGGGCGAACGAGATTGACGACGGGAGGGAGAAGGCGAGCGGGAGTAGCGGGGTCGTGTCAGAGGTGTCGCAAGAGTCAGATGATGGAGCGGGCATAGAAGGGGCGAAGGAAAAGGACGCGCTAGAGGAGCGAGGGTGGTAATCAGGAGAATAGCACATCGGAGAAGTCCAGCGGCTGCGGCAGTGGCGAGCGACATGTCCAATGCGTCGGCAATTAAAACAGATCGGCCTGTCGTCCACTGTTCGCCATTAGGAGGGGTTGCGCTGTCCGTAAGAGGAGTAAGAAGAGCGCGGTGGGGACGTGCGGGGAGAAAGAGCTTCCGAGCGTACGGAACGAATGGATTGCAGGCCGACGTTGGACAACTCTTGGCGGACGACGGCCTGGATCAAGGAGATTGTCACCGGAGGATGATCAGGTGACGGGAATGAAGGGGCCGCCGGTTGTGCCGCTTCGACCTCACGACGAATGATGCGGGTCAAGTTGTCACATCGCGACGGCTGGTGGAAAAGGTCGTCACAGGATGACGTAGCAGCTGTGTTGGGAAGTCGCGTGATGTGCTGGGATACCCGGCGGCTTTTAGCATGCTCAAGACGGCGGCACTCCTTGAGGATTGCATCGATGCTGGTGACGTTCGTAAACACCAGTAAATTGAAGGCGTCGTCAGCAATGCCTTTGAGGACGTGATTAACCTTATCGTCCTCAGACATGTTCGGGTCAGCCTTGGCACAAAGGGCCAAGACGTCGAGAATGTACGACACGTAGGACACGGTCGACGTCTGTACACGTGTGGCAAGGGCTTTCTTGGCATTGACTTGGCGACCGAACGGATTGCCAAAAAGGTCGCGGAGCTTCTCTTTGAAGAGATCCCAGCTCGAGATCTCCTCTTCGTGAGTCTGGAACCATGCAAGTGGAGCTCCGTCGAGGTAGAAAAGAACGTTCGCAAGCATAATAGTCGGATCCTGTAGTGTCGTAGGGCGACACTAGGTGCCCTTAGTTGCATAACTATCAAAGCCCATAAAGAGATGGCACCACTGTTGCCCGGATATATATATGAGTGCTCGCATGAATAAAGGGGTCTTGCGTCTTGTGCGGTATGGGTTAACATCTGTCTCGTTCTTCTGCTGACCAACACTACAATTTGGCGACGAGGATGGGATCCGTTGCACTTTCACCGCCGCCGCTATTCCTCGCCACCCCGGGCACTCCAGCCATTCCATGGCCCCACTGGATACGCCTCTTCGAGAATTTTCTTCTCGCGTCTGGAGCTGCCGACCTGCCTGCGCCCCGCCGCCTAGCTCTTTTGCTACACTGCTTGGGGCCGGAAGGACAACGCATTTTCGATGCACTCCCATCGCCAACGGCACCGAACGAAGCTGCTTCAGCCACGCTCTCCGAGCAAGACGCCACAGCGACGAGTTCCCCAGACGCATACGACGTGGCCCGCGAGACGCTGGCTCGACATTTCGCTGACACGCGCAACGTTCGGCTGGAACGCAACCACTTCCGCGAACGCCGTCAGCTACACGGCGAGTCCATCTCTGACTTCGCCCTCGCGCTTCGAGAACTGGCTGCCTCTTGCAATTTCGGCGAGCAAGCAAACGAAAACATGTGCGAACAGTTCATCACTGGCGTTGCATCTCCGCAGTTACGTTCACGATTGTTATTGGAAGGAGACGCACTGACTTTCGACCATGCCGTCGAAATTGCGCTACTTCGTGAGCGAGCTCAGCTCGAGTCTGAAGCCTTTGCTAACCCTATTCAGCGCATCATACAACAGCCACGCCAACGTGATGACGACGATGAGATGATGACGTGATGAGACAAGATAACCGGCGTTTCAGCGACAATGACACGCGCGTCCCAAGTCAAGCGCGCGTTCGTCATGCTCTCCCGCCAACTTCAGACACGGCCACCGCCATTCTTCCGTACAGCGGAATTTCAGGTGTCTGCGGTAATTGCGGCACAGCAGGTTGCGAGCCGTCTGTGTGCCCCGCTCGCGGTAAGACCTGCTTCGCATGCGGCCGCCGTGGTCACTTCATGCAAGTCTGCCGTAGCGGCCACAGCACACGAGGACGACGCCCGGCTCGCGTCCGCGAAGTAGTTTTTGAACAGGACACGTCAGACGTCATCAGCATTCTCACTGTTTACGAAGATAAGCCCGCAGGTGTCGACATTGAAGTGGCAGTCACGCCAATCAACTCCAAATCGCAACCGCGCGTTGTGAAGTTCTTGGTCGACACTGGATTCGCTGTGTCAATTATACGGGAACAAGAATTCCGAAGCGTGTTCGAAGACAGCATACAATTGACCAGCTCTAAACTTACTTAGTTGGACTTCCAACGCCGGAAGATTCCTGTGCTGGGACAATTTAAAGCCGGAATCTCGTACAAGGAAAAAACGGGCGTTATAGCAATTCATGTCGCACCCGGAGGGACTTCTCTTCTTGGTCTGGACGCTGTGCAAGCTCTAGAACTACATATTGTAGGTGCACAGCTACGTTGCCTGCACACGGCTGCCGAAGAAGGTTCAGATACCATGCTGGAAGGAGCAGCTAAAACGGCACAGGAACAGCACAGCCCGCTAAGTGTACCAAAGTTCGGTATGCCAGCTTTGCTATGGGCAAAATTTTGCCATTTGTTCTCACCAGGCCTTGGACTTGCCAAAGGCATTCAGCACAAGGTCAAGATAAGTCGTCAGCCTCTCCAGTCATGCAGAAACTCAGACGTTTGCCACTTTCTCTGCGCAAGCCGGTTAGCGACCAGCTTGAGCGTCTTCTTTCTGATGATGTCATTGCAAGGGTTAACGCTTCCGAGTGGGTTTCTCCTATAGTTGTAGTCCACAAGAAGGACGACAGTATCCGCCTCTGCGTTCACTTAAGAGAGCCTAACAAAGCGGTTGTAGTCGACAGCTTTCCCTTGCCCCATACGGAAGATCTTCTACACTCTCTGAATGGAGCACGCTACTTTTAAAAGCTCGATTTAGCTTCTGCCTATTACCAGGTGCTGCTTCACCCAGATAGCAGAGACCTCACTGCTTTCATTACGCACGATGGCCTTTTTCGTTTCAAAAGGGTGTGCTTCGGACTGGCATCAGCCCCAGCTGCGTTTCAACACCTCATGACAACGGTCCTGCGAGGCTGCAAAGGGGTACTGTGCTACATAGACGACATCATTATCTTTGGCAGGACTGAAAAAGAGCACTTGAGAAATCTGGAGCAAGTTCTTCAACGAATCTCTGAAGCTGGACTTAAGCTCAATGAGAAATGCGTGTTTAATGCATCGGAGTTACCATTTCTTGGGCATCGCATCAGCTCGGAAGGAATAGCTCCTCTTCAAGCCAAGGTTGATGCCATTTTTCACGCTGCCACCGCCACAGACACAAGCATGCTGCGTTCATTTTTGGGCTTGGTTGAGTACTATGCTAAGTTTATTCCGCACCTGGCTGAAGAGGTAGAACCTATGCGTAGGTTGCTTCGTAAGGATGTACATTTTGAATGGGATGACTCTGCCGAAAAGAGCTTCGCAAGGGTAAAGAAGCTCCTAGCATCGCACAAGATACTGCAAATGTTCGACCCGACGCTCCCTGTTATTGTGGCCACACATGAGTCTGCTTACGGCCTGGGAGCAGTACTACAACAGGCTCGCGGGCCACACGCTTGGACTGTTGCATTCGCATCCCGAACTCTGACAGAAACGGAGCGGAAGTACTCAGCGGGAGAGCGGGAGGCCCTGGCGTGTCTGTGGGCGTGCGAGAAATGGCACATTTATCTCTGGGGACGACCATTCACGTTGGCAACGGACCATCAAGGCCTAGTATCTCTACTTTCGACACAAAGCACAGGACAGCGACCACTTCGCATCACCAGGTGGACCGCTCGTTTGCTTCGTTACAATTTCGCTGTTCAGTACAGACGTGGAGAATACAACAAGGTAGCAGACGCTTTGTCCGGGCTACCTGTTCCAGACACAGAAGATGGCCTTCAGATTCGAGAGGAAGTTGTGTCTCTGGTCACATCTTCAGTTCATGTCAATGACCTTCGACTTGCTACAGCCGAGGATTGCAAACTCCAGGAGGTTGTTCATTTTGTTCAGACATCATGGCCAGCGAAGAAATTTTTGACTGCTGAACTGACTCCTTACTATGAGGTCCGGGAGGAATTGTCAGTAGCAGATGGTCTGCTTATGCGCTCGGAGCGTATTGTGGTTCCAGCCAAGCTCACTGCTACGTTTATTCAGCTTGCCCATGGATCGCATCCGGGAATTGTGAAGACCAAGCAACGTCTTCGTGAAAAGTACTGGTGGCCAGGTCTGGACAAAGAAGTAGAGACTGCCATCTGAAACTGCACGGTCTGTCAGTCGGCAGACAAAAGTGCTAAGAGCTATCCCACTCCACTACAGCCAGTGGCCCTTCCAGATAAACCTCGGAGCAAGATAGCTATTGATATTGTGGGCCCATTTGAGCGTGCACCAGCCGACTGCCGTTTCGTTATATCGGTTGTTGATTATTTTTCCAAATGGTCAGAAGTTGCTTTCTGCAGGGATGTGTCTTCCACTAAAGTGGTGGATTTCCTCCTGTCAATTTTTTCACGGGAAGGCTACCCCGACGAACTGGTCTCAGATCATGGGCCACAATTTACATCCCGAGAATTCGAGTCCTCTCTTCAAGACAGGGGCATCAAGCACAGCTTCTCGGCTGTGTATCACCCACAGGCAAATGGACAGGTGGAAAGGTTCAACCGTGTGCTCAAATCTTATATTCAGCTGGCCTTGCTAGAGCAGCGACCAGTGAAGACCACTGTTACAGAGTACTTGGGGATCTTCAGAGTTACTCCTCACAGTACCACTGGCCTTTCTCCTGCAGTGCTTCTGCATGGCCGGCACATCAGGACATCCTTGGACGTCATCGGACATCCCACCTCTAACTTCTTCATGGACCCCGCTCCGGAGATGTCCTCACTTCGGAAGAGGGTGAAAGAGCACCAGCGCAAAAACAAAGTGTACGCTGACCTACGAAGAGCAGCCCGAGTACCGCAGTTCCAAGTTGGGAAGTATGTGCGCGTTAAGAAACCAATTCCTGGTCCGAAAGGTACTCCCAGCTTCGGACCTCCAATGAAGATCCTTAAGCGCACAGGGCGTTGGTCCTTCTGCCTGGAAGACGGTCGAACTTGGAATGCCTCACAGCTGACTGCAGTCCCAACGGGAGCATAGCCACAACATGTGGTACGGTGGGATTTTGGAACAGTATTTTGGTGTCGGCATCACTCAGAAGTGCAAAATGTTCAATAGTATTTCCGAGCGTGGTACTCCTTGAAACACGGATTTACGCACAGCGCCTTATCGCAGTCTGCACACCTAATATGCGTGTCTGTTCTCTTGGAGCTAGGAGTTGTGTTGGCGCACACATGACATCTCTGCGTGCCGCTGCCTTGGGCAGAGGTCTGAGGCACCCTCTCGCGTAAGCGCGTTGCCGCGGAGAGCGAGAATACCTCGTGAGCGGTGGTGATAAACAAGCTAAGAGCTGCGCCAATCAAGATAGAAATCAACTTCCACCGCCCTGCAAGAGAGTGCCGACAAAGAAAAAAATGACGTTTCGTGCGCCTCCATTGCGATCACGCGGCGAAACCGAAATCGCCAAAAGGGCGTTGCCGCAGTCTGAGTGACGCGCTGAAGCTAGCAATCAGCTCCGTTTATCTCCCCAAGAAGGTAGCACCAATTTCAAACGCATCTTGTACGTGCTAAGAGGTGGCAGCACCTCCCGGTGATCACGCATCGTCATTATGGCGCAAAATTTCAAACGGAGGGTCGAAACCGTACCCGTACGGCGAAGACCTTGCGGGACAGAAAACCGCCGCCGTACATGTACGGCTAAACCTTCAAAGGGTTAAGGTAATGATGAGTTCGCAGGCGCATACTTGTTTCAGTGAAGATATTTAGATCATGTTTGTTGTTTCACCACGTAATTCCGTAAAGAATGTAACCGTTAACCAGCACATATATAGTTGCAGTACAGGCGACTATACATATAAGCCCTGTATAAGCCCCCATATAAGCCCACATATGCGTGTGTTCTCTCTAGCGGGGCGAGCGCCGGCGTGGAAGGCGGCAGCTCTCCTTCTCTCCCGTAGCCACCACAGGGAAAGCGGGTGGCGGGAGAAGAGGATAGTTGTCCTTCCCGAGCGCTCCACCCCAGCAGCTAAACCTTCAGACGTCCCAAAGCTCTCGCACGCATAGAGCAGTTTAGCCTGTGTGCGATTCATGCGGTGCCATTCTGAACATCCTCGAATTTGGCCATGTTGTGGAATTTCGTATTGACGCCATTTTTCAGCCTCTCAGAGGCTGATGTATGCCTCTCTAATGGGCTGAAAATGTCACCATTACCAAATTGGACAACATGACAGAATTTTACAATGTCCTGAATAGCACCCCATGGATATGGATATGGATATGGATATGGATACGACTAACTTTCATCCTTCTGGCTTCATACGCCTTCGTGGCTTTGCAAACTGAGGTCCTATAACGTAAAACTATTCTAATCTTTGTTTCAATCCCCTGACGTCAAATTTACGAAACAGCTGCTGACGCAAGCTTCGGGTGGTAACTCGCAGCATATGCACCGTCCAATCAAATACAGTCAATTACAGGAGATCACTTTTGTTTCCTTTCAAAGCAAGTAGCATTGCCTACTTTGACAGATTTTTCTTATCTGATTGGCTGGCAACAGGCAAGGAGCACGCATAAGTGGAGAGGGTTTTGGTAGGACTGAGCTAGTGCAGTGAAAACAAGTAACCTGATCAGAGGGTGGTGCCGGCCGCTTAGACCGCTTCCCCTTGCTTAGCTTGACGGCGCTGGTCTAAAATCGTGGCGTCGGGCAATGGAAGGTTAAAACTGCCGCTAAAAGAGACCTTCATCGAAAAAGTGCTGCCAGAGTGATGCCGTATGCGTGCCGAAAGAGCTCGACAACGTTATATTGCCACACATAAAAAAATTCTTGTACTCAAATCCTCCCGGGCATCTCCGAGAAGCCAGTGCTAGAGCGATCGGCGGGTAGACGTCCTCTATATTCTTTCGGAACGGGGCTGTCTCCAGCTATTCCAAAAAGAAGTTAGTTTTTCTCGACGTATAACGCCACTTTGACGTGGTGAGCGTTCGTGGTTTTGTGACGTCCCATGATCGACAAGCGAAGTGGGCGCAGCCCGAAAGTATCTTTGCCAATCACGGAAGTCTAAGGTTGAAAAAGTTGTAGAATCGGAAATATATTTTCTTTCTTTTTTGTTCGGTGTAAACGTGCTTAATCAGTTCGTACACGCCCTATCAGAGGAGGAGCTTTCCCAGTTTTTGCCCCATCGTTTGACAGGCAGGTGAAGTGAAGGTGGCCCGAAAAAATATGGACCAATTGCGGAGAACTTATTGCAGAAATAGAACAACACCAGTTTGGAATACCTTTACGTTTATCACCCCTGATCATTTTCAGCAATATGTTCATTTATAGAAGCGGCATCTTGCATATGATTATGGATATGTGCCGTGAGTATTATTGACTTGTGCATTTAGAGAAATACTATTTCGTAGAAATTTAGGTCAATGAAGGCAAGTATGTGTAGCAAGAATGTGTTGTAACTAAAGCCACTAGAATTTCTGAAATGCACAAGCACGAAGATCAAACAAATCCATGTACCGTAGCCATAATTGCCGGGGTAGCTGAACGACCGCAGCACCATCTGTAGAGTGTACCGTCTAGCAATGTTCGCAGGAAACTACGCTCGCGCGACAGCACCTGTATCTCGAAAGGCTATAATAGTTGACATCGGGAAACGAACGTATACCCCGCAACTATACATAGGTTGTGTGAAAGTACTCCCCTTTCTTATGGGCGCTTTTGTATCGTCAGTGAACGTCCCAGAACCACAGAAAGGGGGGCGGAAGCGCCAAGAAACGGCTATTCTCCTTAATGCATATACTAACAGCAATTCGTACGAGTTGGTCTAAGTTCGTACTTCGCGCTGCAAATCACTCTGTGAATCACGAAATGTTAGTCACGCCGAATTACCATGCGGTAAATCACTCTGTCCCGCCAAAAGTAACGCGTACACAAAGCAGGCAAGTGCAATACCACCGCAAGACTGAGTTGGCGATGCAGTGTGGTTAGAGCTTTGTAGCGTTTCAGCATGCCCGTGGACGTGTCCCCCCCCCCCCCTTTTTTTTTTTGTAATAGCGTAATAGCGAAGACGCAGACAGCATAAGCCGCAGCGCTCGTGGTACCATCTTTTAATGCTGGGTAACTACAGAGCACAGAAACATTTGTGCAACAATCAAGCTGTACACAGAAGTTGCTCGTATAAAGGCGTTGGCAACAATTAGCGTGCGGTATAGCTCTTTTGTTACATAACATTTTTCTAGTTCGTTGTAATTTAAGAAAAAATCAAAGGAGTTCGTGCAAGAGCAGCGTTGCAGCTGCCGTCTCACGCACAGGCTAGATCTCTCTGTGCTTTTGCAGGCTAATACTTTTTTTTCTTACTTATTTAGCAACGCCACCTTGGTTTCATACTTCGTAAAGTAAATGTATATTTTCGCACGAGCACTCAACGGTCTAAAAGTGAAGGCGACAACAGGATACTTTGTGCACCGAGACTTATATACGAGATTGCATTGCTACACGATTGTTATCCTTATTATTTTGATGTCGTCGGTACCTAACTGCTGATTGACTTTAAAGATCAACGTGAACATGGGAGGGCGGCAGCTCGTTGCGAGGGTAAGGGTAGCGTTAACGCAGTAATGGTTGGAATCCCATACGCGTACGGTACGGGCGTCACTTACGCATCATGCACACAATTAACCACCACTTGATTCCTACCCGCGCGCGAACATGCTTAGGTGCCTAATAGCCGCGGCGTGTTGCTGTGGGACGCTAAGCCCTATAATTATGCTATACCAATGGGATGCGTCATTTTTTTTAATTTATCGCTCCTTCGACAATTGTACAAAAAATCTCGCAGGTATTTGTAGGACTGGCCGGCAAATCCATCCTGCTGGCAATGGTGCTGCTGTCAGTCAACACGACGGGCAACTACTACTTGAGGTGGAACGACCCGACCGTCGTGTCGCACCCCATCAACCTATCCGCGGCAGTCTTAAATCCTGGACCATGCTGACAGAGCGACGTTTTGTTTCTCCTTGCTACGGCCCGGACGAACCGACGTCCTACTAACTCAAGAAGTTGGCGTGCTTGTAGAACAAAACTGTAGATACACACAAGGACACTTACGCAAGTTCGTCTTCACTTTCTTCGTGGTGGCGTTTGGATCACGTCAATTTTTCGCCGAGGCTCCCTTTCGCATCGCGAATGTGGCAGGCCAATATATAAGCCTATACGTATATGCGCTATGTAGGATATTTTTTCCCGCATATGGGGGGGGGGGGGGGCGGCGCTGGTCATTGTGATCGCAAGACTGCTCTGCTTTATATGATTCACGAAAACATGCGTATTGTGCGAATTCTAATGAATGTTCCCATCGTTTTATTTTTCTTTATAAGGGTTTTCCTAAATGAAAATGTAATTTCCGCATTAGCGGCACACATGCGTACCGCTGTTTTCTCTATATAATTTCTACAATTTCCAGTTCCCTGAAATGCGGCTTGTTAACCAAGTCAATTCACATCCATTTCTCCTCTCCCGTAACATTTCTTGACAACGTGCCTCATTCTGGAGAAACGACCCGCCGTGATTGCTTAAAGGGAAGCTGAAAGGCTTTGCAGGAAAAATGAGTGAACATCTGTACATAATGGTTTTCAACCCTCCGAATTCGAATATCGTATCGAAATTGAGCGAAAGAAAGCGCAAATATATTTTATTTCGACGAAAATTGCAGCAGCGGACACGCCCAGCTCGCGCGTCTCGTTTCCGCCTGTGATTGGTCGGGCGCCTCGTGACGTCAACACTAGTGTTCGTCCGAACCGACCGCTGCCGCTGCACATGAAGCGCGGTGCCAGGTAGTTTGGTGCTGTTTTTCTGAGATGGTAATGGAAAACTTATAGAGACTGCGTTTTTCTGAGGAGTTCGGCGTTACTCCCTACATGTACGAGCCGATTGCGAAGAGCCGGCCTCTCGAAGAAGCAAACGATGCTGGTGCGAGCAGTGCTTTCGATGCGAACGAAAGCGAAGTCTTGGGATCTCCTCGTGTTGGAAATGCTCTTTGCTGAGTATGTTTTTTGCAAAGCGAGCTAGTGATCTCGCCGATCTTTCGCCGATCTAGTGAGCTCGTTTCCGGTCAAACAACTGTAGTGTTGCGTTCCTGCATGCCTCATCGTGGAACGTAAGCTGGGATGCGATCGTCGGCATTTGTGCGCTGTCTAAAGCTGTCGGCAATCTACAAAGACGGTTTAAACGCGTGAAAAGCTTCCCGGTTCATGCAGTACGTATAGTGACCATCTGTGCACCATCCGCACACTACTCGTAACCGAAATCGTAAATGCGGCGAATTCCGTCGGCTACGTGAGACGGTCGGTTTCTAGCTGTGCGCGAGAGAAGGGGGAGCGTAGCGTCTTGGCGTGCGCCGGCTTTCCAGCACATGCAAACTCTACATTTGCACTGCATTATGGTAGCTGCATGCAGGCTGTTTTACAACACACGTGCAAATAAAAAATTCGCGGCGCTTTGCGACGAAACCTGCGTCAAGGGCGGGAGATAAACACGCACCTTCCGTTCAGCGTGCTAAAATGAAGGAGCTCGCAGTAAATCAAAATCCAGGTTTGGGCGAGTTCGTGTATTCATAAGGCCTTCACACGTACGAGCTTTCTGAGTAGAATTATGCGCGGCGCGCAGTCTCCGGTTGCGAATTTCGCATAGCGTAGCCGCAGTCTCGATATGTGATATGATGGGAGAGCTGCGCACGAGCCTAACCTTGAAACGCTTCTTTAGTACGGTGCCGTTTGCTACCGTTCTCGTACAAGCGCCGTTTAATTCAGGCGTAACGCCTCACTGTTACCAAAAACCGGTACACCAGCTCAAACTCCATTTATCTGAAAAAAGCATTGTAGCAATCACTAGCTTACACGTAATAAACTACACTGAACAATGGTTCGCGCAGTCAGGTTCTTACCTCAAGCTTCCTTCTTTTCGCGAAAGCTGGCCTTGACAGCGGTGACGAGCTCCTTGTGTACGCGAACACTGACGGCACTGCGCCGGGCCTTAGACGAGCCGACTTGACTGGCAAACCCAACGCACGTTTTAATGATAAATTCTGGTGATAATCGTCGTGACGGAAGTGGTTGGAGCACAGCACTGTTGTTCTTGAGGGCTTGAAATTCTTTCGCTTCACAGCAGCCTCCCACTTCGTTAAAAGCTTCTTGTCTTGTGGGAAGTAATGGAAGAAAACATCGTCACGGCCGCTGGTGTTCGTGCAACCGTAGGCTGCACAGAAAGCCGGCATGATCGGCCCACCACTTCAGTTGATGCTGCGCACGTTGACTACCACTCTACATACACGCAGACGCACCAACAAAGGAATGCAGGGTCGACCGAAGCAGATTACGATGGCACGCACGCAGAAACAAGCACGGTCAGGCACGGTCGCGGAGGTTGCGAAGGAACGGAACACTAGTGTTGACGTCACAACACCGAGGTTTCCGGTCTCCGCTCGCATCGTCAGCGTCAGCAGCAGCGCGCGGCATTCGACGGGGGGCGGAGCTACAGCGCAATTTTTATTGATCGATTGATCGATTTATCGATTGATCGATTTATCGATTGATCGATCGATTGATTGGTTGATCGATTGATTGATTGATTGATTGTTCCACCGAGCTGGGGTGCCCGCCTCTTAACCTACACGTAGGTAGGGGGGGAGGACGAAGCAGTCCCCGCGCGTTGAGGTCGGTGAGTCTTCACGGCCTCAACGGCCAGGCGGATTGCTCGACGCTGGTCGTCTTCAGCCTCGCTCTGGAGCAAGGCCTCCCAGGCTTCTCTACTGTCAATGTTTTCCTTGGCCCCTGGGGAGCCAGCACACTCCCATATTATATGGTCTAGCGTACCTTTTTGCTTACAAATTTTGCAGAGGGCGTCGTTATAGTCCCTCGTCTGTGTTAAGTAGATCCAATGTGGTGATGTATAATTGTTTCCCTGGAGGCTTCGCCAAATGCGAGCGTCCTCCAGAGAGAGAGACCGATGCGGAGGCGGAAAGATTCTTCTTTCAGCTTTGTAGTGATCGACAATTTCCCTGTACGTGATCATGCTATCTTTTATCCCTGGAACTGGCTGCTCTAGAGTTGCCCGGTGGTAGAGTGCTCGGGCGAGCTCGTGAGCGGCTTCGTTGCCTGGGACTTCTTCATGGGCCGGTACCCAAATAAAAGTTATGTCCCTCCTGGGAGGGTTTTTGAGTAGAATCTGGAGTGCTTCTTCAGAGATTCTCCCTTTGTTGAAATTTCGGATAGCTAATTTGTTATCGCATATTATTAACCGACGATTACGTCGCTCCTAATTGAAAAAAAAAACAAATTTTACCTACATGGTTTATAAGGTTCCCGCATCCGTATATGAGCGTCTTATTGAATTCGACAGAACCTTCAGCTTCCTTTTAAGTGGTTATGGTGTTGGGCTGCTGAGCACGAGGTCGTGAGATTGAATCCCGGCCACGGCGGCCGCATTGCGATGGGGGTAAAATGCGAAAACACCCCTGTGATTATATTTAAGTGCACGTTAAAGAACCCCAGATGGTCCAAGTTGTTCTGGAGTCCCCCCTTAAGGTGTGCCTCATTATCATAGATTAATTTTGGTACGGTAAAATTCCATAATTTAGTTCTGGTGACATACCCGCAAACAGTCTCCTTTGAGCTGCGATGTTTTGGTTTATCCAGCTCGGCAGTGTCTTAGCTTCACCCAATATAGGCCTGTGAGAAACAAAAAAATCATTTTCATCAAAATCATCATTACCATAATTAGGCCATCATTACCATCATCATTAATCATCATTATGTGTACACCTTCTGCGTTATTTGCCTGCATTCAATGGTGTAAATTAATAGCGAAAAAAGGCAGGAGGAGCGCAGTTTAGAAAAATGTTCTATCCAGAAAGAAGGTTGCGTACAAGCGACCACTGTGCACCTAAAGTGAGCTGAAAGTGGGAGTGCTCGAGTTCGGACGGTATCGTTCAACGTCGAAAGGGATCAGATAAATTTGAAATACTAAAATAATCTCCATCAAATCATTATGTGCACATGTGTATGGGGCATAGCAAAAGGCGTACCCCGGAAAAATTTTGAAGTTCATTAGAAGTTTTCTAGCCGACCGCACATTTGAGAACTTCTGCCGACGTCCTGATGCAAGTATCTATCAACCAAGCAGGAGTGTCACAAAGGGCAATTCTCTCACCACTCTTAATCGAAGTCGTGATGGCCCAAGTAGTTCGACATCTCGCTCATGTAGATGGCATCCACTTCACAGCTTATTTCGATGGCGTCACAATCTGCGCAGAAGTGAAAGGCCACCCTGTCACCTATAAGGGCGGCTGTAATCTCCGGGAAGCACTAATGGTCTAAGAGCAGGGTCTCGCTCCCACGATACTGTAGATGTCCACAGACAAGACAAAGTATATATACTCGTCAAGGGAGCGCCAAGGGAGCGAGCCAAGGAATAGCAATTAACTTCAGCGATGCGAATACTGTGGGTTTCTGTGAACGAAAAGGGAGGAGCAAGGGAATTACTTCGACAGTTTCAACCTAATTGCCATCAACTCCTTCACCTCATCAAAATAATCTTAAACAAATTTTGAGTGGCTACTATAGAAATCAGTCGCATTCTGGTACAGGCCATCCTTCTTGTGTTCAGGATGGCATATGGCGCCATGTGTTTCAATTTTGCAAAAAGGCAGACTGCTGGATTCGAAGCAATGTGCACGGCGGCAGTACGCGTTCACTGGTCTTCTCGACACACACAGGTGAAAGAGTTATATCGCATGAAAACTCTCAAAGTGATGAAGGTGCAGAGAAATGCCGTACGCTCACCATCCAAGGTCAATCTCTGCTCATAAGCGATGACTACAATAAATGTTGCGTGCTGAATAGCTTTCCCTCGAGTCCCACGCCGGGAAGATGAGCTCGTAGTACAGGCACGAAGTCCTTGCCAAGACTAACCGACGAATACATTTGCACTATCGACCAACCACCGCACACACTGCGTGTACGTTTACGGTTCTTGGACTCCAGCCTTTGCACCGAAACAACGGTGGTCACAGTATACCGCGAAATCACACAGACGCACTGCACAAGAGTGATGGATTCAAATCTTGAACCACGCAAAGACCGCAGAATTGGAACTTCACTATACTTTGGCGCGCACTCTTTTGGCTCGGTCAAACATCCACACTGGCCAAAGTGCCAGTGCAGACCGAAAATATCTGCTCGGACAACACTACGTCTCTGCATGATCTAAAGGGTCAAATGCACAACACTGCCGTCTACCGCATCAAGATTGCGGGTGGGCAGATTTTAACCGGGAGCTTTAGCTCCAGAGAAAGAGAGAGGGAGAAACAAGCTTTAATTATACGCTGGAGATGTTCGCCTGTCATGTTCGCCTGTCATGTGCTGAGTGATGATTATGGTATGTATACAGCGATAAACACTTGCAGCACATACAGTCACACACACATATAAACACACTATAGAGATATTTACAATGTTTCTTTATTAAAACTCGTGGCCCACGAGAACGTCAACAGAGTAACGCGCAGATGGTGCTTTGCCACGGACCGCGAATGTGCCGTAACTCCAAGCTCGCGTCCCAGTGAAGGTGCAGTGCCTCCTCCAAAGACACACACTCTGACGCGTAGCGGCAGCAGTCGCGCATAACATGTTGGGCGCCTTCAGGGACGTTACATTCAGAATACATTGGAAAGGCCGTGAGTTGAAGCTTACACCTGAAGTAGTTTGTGTAGGCCACGTTCAGTGTAATGCGGTGAAGGCATGCTCGGCCTTGTCCAGTGAGGCCTCGCGGCATGTAAAATTCCCACGAAGGACCTATTTTGCATAGACGTCCGTACTTGTAGCTTGCGTCTGTCCAGAGGTATCGCTGGAGACGCTAAGCGTGTGCAGATACCAGCATCGCCTCGTCTTTTCTCGAGAAAGGTATATGGACCATTTCTCTCGAAGTGTCGTGTCCAGCTTTAGCAGCATAGTCAGACTGGACGTTACCTTGTATTCGGAAGTGGGCTGGTAATCACTGGAGCACAACGCTACAGTTCGCAGGCTTCATTTCGTAGGCGTGTGGTGTCCATTACGAGTTGTTCCTGCGTGTGTGGCTTCTTCATGGACTGCAGGGCCGCTGTTCAGTCGGTGGAGATGGCCCAAGATTAAGCTTTTCTGGTCGGTGATGTAATTAAAAGCGGCCCGCAGTGCAGCTAGTTCAGTGGCTGTAACTGAAGTGCGGTGACTGAGAGTGGCAGAGATGGTAACATTCGCAGACGGAATACACACACCAATGGCAGATGACGGAGGCGTAACGGAGCCATCAGCGTAAATATGACGGTGAGCCATGTGGCTGGTGTTAACATGCTCTAGAGCAACATATGTCAGCGCTGGACCAGGGTATTCATTTTGCTCTTGAACCCAAGCACGAAAGTGACAATGGACCACGAAGTAATTTTCCACGGTGGTTCTGTCGGCACAGAAGACCGCTGTCTGAAGCAAGCGGATGACCCTGCACTCTGTCAGCAAAGCGCACGTGTACTCGAAGGAACTCTTGCTGTAGAAGCACTAGAACATATAGGCGTTGCTTTCTGCAAGGGTTCCTACACATGATGTGTTTTTCGGTAGGCTGAGGCACACCCTCAGGGCTTTTGTTTGCGCAAATCTGAGTGTTTTTATGTCGGTTTGGGAAATGTCCTGTAGCACATGCAGGAAGGCTGTATCGTAGGAGATCTTTACAGAGAGCTGTATACATGCGTAGCAGAGAATTTACGAAGCAGCCCACGTACGACCCAATTTTTTTTCTTTTGGTATTCGAATACATGTGCTTCTATTTTTCTCTTCTTACAATATTTATTTAAAAAATCAACCCCTAAATCATATTTCCGTTTCTAACAACCACAATAATTCAACTTTGTCTTCAAAATTCTACAAATTTAAACGCAGTCCAGGGGTTATCCAGATAAGCATTTCTGCGTTTTACCTGTATTTGAACTAGAGGCCTCGGAGTTTCGCCTAACGAAAAGCTGTTTCTTATGGGAGACAAGTCGTAACACTAGCATCAAGTGAGTGCCAAGCCATGCTGGAAACCCCTGCAATGAGTTGGCCCACGAGGGATGACTCAATCCCCGCTTCCAACTGATAGGCTCCTCCTCTGATATTCCACAACAAGGCTCTGAAAAGGGACGGTGCTGCCTCCGGAAACACCACAGAGAAAAGCTCCTGGCAGCGATCCCTGTTCCCAACGACCTTCTTCCTACAGAACTCTATCGAGGAGCACAAGTACTTGCAAGGACACGTACTTACAGACAAGGCAATAGCAGGGCACGCCATAATAAGCGACATCATCGCCTTATGGCAGTGGCGGCTGCAACGCTTTGACCCCGACCAGCCACAATCACCGGTGCAAGTGACATGTTATGCATCCTGAGTGGAGGTAACTTTAACGAGTTTGCAGATACAGTGCTGCAGTCCCTGGGCGATGGGGAGTTTCAAACATTTATTTGACTTATTTATACGTCCTGTAACGCAGCACCGTTCCCCGCAGCGAAAAGAGCAACAGCGCACACCACTTCATTGTGTGAGAATAACGCATTTGAGAAATCTTGCTCAAGCGCGATTTCACCCATATGTGGTCGACTAAGCGAAGTTTACCAAAGATGTATTAATACTGCGCACCCGCTCATCCTTAAAACATCATGCCCGAGGAAAGGACAGTGACACATTCTTTGGAACTGTGAACACTCAACGGAATTAACCCAATGTCGTGCTCGGAGAAGTCACAAAAAACTTCGAATGAAGCCTATGCAAAGTGCGACGACTTCAAGATTTGTGTGCCGACGCTTGCGAAGCCCGTTGGCGCGTACGTATGCCAATTGTCTTGTGCTCACTGGATTCGGCAGTGGAAGGAACGTTCTGCGGTTACTGCGTTTCCCGTCTGTGCTAAATTAGACTAACAGAACACTCAATAAAGTTCGATTGGAGGCGTGTGTATATCTATGTGAGGAATCGAGGGCTGTGCCATAACTGAGCTCTAAATGTAAGTTGGCTGTTGCTGAAATACACAAAATGTTGCCTGCTACGGCGTGAAAGGCAGTAAAGATTTGTCACGAAGCTTTAGGAAAGGCGAACATCTTCAAGATTTAATTATATGGGAGCAAGAAGTTCAGCTGCAAATTAAGTGCAACATTCTTGTTCAAAACGATTCTTACCCGCCGTGATGGCTAAGTGCTTAATATTGTGCTGCTAACGATTAGATCCCATGTTTGATTACCTGCTATGGCGGCTGCATTTCGATGGGATGGGAATGCCAAACGGTCATTTGCTCAGGTATAGGTGCACGTTAAAAAAAGACCGAGTGGCACAAAAGTAATCGGGAATGCCCCACCACAGTGTCTTTTGTGTATACGTTGTACTTAATAAATTATTTGAATGAAACGATACTCGGCTGCGCCAAATCCACGAAAAGAACTAAGTACTATTTCACGGCCTAAAATTCCAGAATAGCTCCGCACTTGCTCAAAACCCCTAAATCATGTTACCAGCGTCTTGCATACGAGCTAGAAAACTTATTCTAGCATTTCAACTTTACAGACAATAGCTAAATTTCACATCCAGCTTTGCTTGCGCTGCTCGCAACGGGATTCGAAGCGTAAATAATAGCTGAAAACAGCTACAGCGATATCCCCAAACACGCCTCTTGATTGGTGCCCCTGCGTATACGGATGACGATGAACGCAGGAGCACCGTTCTACTGACAGCAGCGCAGTTTTCGCTTCAGGATGCAGAGAAGTGGTTAACCACGCTCGATCGACCATGGTCTCCGAGATAGGGCGGTGCGTGCTGTAGGACGTCGCGACAGCGCGTACCGCCCGATCGACGCCAAGGTTCGCTGAAGAGGTGGCGCATCGTCGCTATCGTCGCTGGCGACGATAGCGAAGGTTTTTTGAAGAGGTGAGCAGCAAAGCGCCGGTGTGACCTTGTGTCAGACTGTCACAGATGAAGGTCACCTAATCCTCAACAAAGGCAAAATATCTTACGGATGGTGCGGGCTGTTTCATGCAGATTCCGCGCTGTATTATATGCACAGAGAAGTTGCCTCTATGCGCTGAGCATTCGCGCTGTATTTAGCTGCAGTTTGCCTCGCTTTCTTGTTGAAAGGAAACTCGTGCATTGGCTTTTCGTTTCAGACAAGGGCATATTGTAAACAGCCAGCAAGTGCGAAGTCAGGCGCTTCTCTTCTGCTTATGCAGAAGATGACGCGCAGTCTGCTCTGGTTGGCTACGGCCCAATGAGCAAAGTGCAGCACATGACGTCATAGCCTCCCACGTAAAAAAATATCCCTGTTAACTGTATGGCCATCATACCCCAGTAGTAGAGTTAGTATACTAACCCTAGAGAAAAAGCTGAGCGAAAAAAAAGTGCTAACCGCAGAAGTGCCGCCAAGTTACTGCGACAAAGACTTTGCGAATATCAAAATTTTCGAGGACGAATCCCGTACCGAATAATCCTATGCCCATGCATCTATTAACAAGTTGGCTTATTTTAACATTTCGTAACATTACAATTACATTGTCATTCGTAAAAAGAAAATTAAACTAGTAAGCCATTATACCAAAATATTATGTATTTGTCTCGTGTTAGCTTTGGAAAGTTGAATAATTTCTACCCGCCATGGTTGCTTGTGGCTATGGTGTTGGGCTGCGAAGCACGAGGTAGCGGAGACTGCATTTCCATGGGAGCGAAATGCGAAATCACCCGTGTACACAAATTTAGCTTCTGCACATATGACAGGATAAAGATAAATTAACCTATTCGATTAAAGGAAGATTGAAATCTCCTAATTCAGGTAATTGAGGTAATTGGCCTGATACAGACCAATTGCCTCATTAATACCATCATGTAATGCAGTTAGGAAAGAAAGATCAGAATCCGGCGCACGGTAACAGTTACCGAGCAGTACATTCACGGTTGATACTGAGCAGACCACCCAAATGATTTCAAGGTTAGTATGGGTTTGAACAACAAAAAGTGTGATATTCCTTTTAATTCCTATCATGACACCGCCTCCTCTTTTCCTATCACGGTTGCGCTTGTATAGGTTGTAAGTTGTGTTACCGGGGAAAATTTCGTTGTCGGTTATTCCAGGGTTTAACCAGGTTTTAGTAAAAGCAAGAGCATCCGAATTGCCGTCGTCAAGAAAGGAAGAAACAAGATCGCGCTTTGACAAAATACTATGGACGTTAGCAAACGATAATGATAAGGATGAGGAGGAAAGCATTTGATTTGGTTTGTGGTGATTGCGCCCATGCGTATTGTGCCGGAGCTATCTGCTGACCATGACAACTGTATCAGTTGCGACATCGTAGGTGTACTCAGAGCCTATGCGCATTCGGTCGACATGCAACTTAAACACCTTGTTTTTATTCTTAGCAAAGCTAATTAATTTCCGCCTCGCTTGTCGCGTTGCGGATGAAGACTCCTCGCGGATTGAAAACGCTGATCCCTTATGTTCACACGCTGAAGCCAAGATACCCTCTTTGTATTTGAAAAAAAAAATGATCTTTGCTGTGATTGGCCGTCGCTTGTCTTGCGAATGTTTGAGCAAACGGTGCACGCGCTCGAGTTGTTGACCTGTCGGGGTAACGCCAAGTCTTTCTGAGCAAAACTTAATAAATTTTTGCTCGGACACAGCCCAATCTCCTTTGGGATCATCATCTGTTCCGAAAAACAAGATATTCGAGCGGCGCAGTCTATCTTCAGCGTCATTACATCTTGAATATACTGCTGCCAATTGCTTGGAAACATTGCTTATAGCATAAGAAATTGTCCTGGCTTCGGCTGTGGAATGCGATGATACGGAGGATACTGATTCCACGATTTTTGCACTGAGCACCTTGACTTCGTTTTCTGCTGTCGCCTGCTTTTGTTTCGTCTCCTTGAGTTCTGCTATTAAAGCAGCGTGACCATTTTCAAGCTTTCGAATGGATTCTAGAGCCTGGGCAAATGCATCAGCTTCAATTTTGGACATTGGACAAGGACTTGGTTCAGCGTCTCCAGAAAGTATGAGCAGAAGGGCATATAAATCATTGTGAGTGTTGGAATACAACAGCAAAAACCGCTTAAACCAATCATGAAGCTATACATGGCATGACACCGCACATAAACAGTAGTTACTGCTCCTAACACACGCCGCATTATTCAGGTAGCTGACCTCTAACATGAACCAGCGTGAGCGAGCCATTCCCGATGAGCTGTCGTGGCCCAGGTGCGCTGTCGATGGCTGGCATTAAGGCTTCCGCATGATGTGTCGAGGGTAGTCGTCGCACGCCCGGGTTGCCAGTTGGTGAAGCAAGCTTCGTCCAGAAACGGCTTCCAGCGCTGTGATGCCGACAGTGGTAGCGATAACTTGACACCAGAGTGTTGGCTTGGATGGTCAAGCCAAGAACAGACCGCCCAGGAGCTAGCGCCCTGTAACATGAACCGGCGTGAGCGTGCTGGTGTATGACCACCCTTCCGTAGTTTTTTCGGCGTCCGGCAACATAAACGGACTTAGCGATTTCGAACAAACCCGTACGGGTGCAGTGCGGCGGCGCAGATGTGAAAATGCGGAACAGATTAGAACGCTCGCCGTGAACAATAGCGTGACGTCAAGGTTATCGCAGCATATAAGCAGGAGAAGCTTGGACGCTAAAAACAGCTGCGTTATTGATGGGACGCACACGTATAGTTCGTACACCCGAAGGACAACATGCGTACGAGGAGCGCCGGAGGCAACCACAACGAGAATGTAAACGGCGCCGGTGCGAAACCACCACCGACGAAGAACGATCCCGCGACGCTGAACAAAAACGACAACCGCGCGCCCGTGCACCTCTGAACGTGCAACGACGCCAGACTCGCAACGCAGTAAACGACACCCATTCCACTCTGTGAAGATGGAATGGCAGCGAAAGCACTTTGGGCCTCGTCTTGAACTTGACGTATGTTTACGCCACATTTTGAGAAAAAATGAATTCGATTCGCGAAAAATCTGAAGGAGTGGAAAGATGGGCCGGTGCGAGTTTGCAAAAAGAGAAATAGCGATGGCAATTAGGCCGGCCTCTAGTGGCAGCGCAAGACGCCATGTATTCTGCAAAAGCCTGCTTAATTTGTTGGAGCAAGTGTATTCAGGCAAGTTCCTGAAGCAGGTAATATCGGCGTCAACAAGGTCGAAACAGGTCACTGAGATCTAAATAATAATATGGTTCTTATCGGTTTATACGACGTTCGCTAGTGCAAGTCATTGTTCATGAAGTGCGTGTGTATGCCACCGAAAATGCGTGCTCTGGGCTAAGGTCTAAAATATATGCCTGCCGCCCTCTCCCTACCCCCTTCTCATACGCCTGCGGGGTTTTTACGAAATCACAGCTAATACCACGGAAACTTAAGATAGCACGAGTGACAGCTATATTTGAAGGATACGATAGAAATAATTTATCAAATTACCGACCGATATTGGTGCTACCCACTTTGTCGAAAATCATTGAAAGTGTGATTAACCAAAGGCTGATTTCTTTTTTAGACAAACACAAAATCTTGTACAGTTGCCAATATGGATTTCAAAAGAACAGATCATCTGAAGAAGCCTGGTGCTGTATTAAAAAAAGCATACTTACAGTAAGAAGACAGACAGTAAGAAGTGAACAATTGGTTAATTTCTAGACTTAAAGAAAGCATTCGACTCAAAGTACGCTATCCTACTACACAAACTGTCTATCTATATACGGTGTGCTGTCTATCTATACTGTCTAAACTGTCTATCTATATACGGTGTGCGGGGAATTGTACTACAACTCCTTAAAAACTACTACAGTGATCGCTATCAAAGCGTGCAAATAAAAGAGACCACAACATCAAAGCTAATGTTAACACAAGGAGTTCCAAAGGGGTCAATGTTAGGACCGTTTTTATCTCTTGTTTACATCAATGCCATTGTAAATATATCCAACTCTATGCTACTTATTATGTATGCCGTTGATCTAACATCTTTTTCAAGTCCTCAGATCTAACACATTTAGAAAGAAGAGCCAACACCTACCTTGCACCCCTCTCGGCCTGGCTCTGAAAAAAATAAACTGCAGCTTACCATAGCGAAAACAAAGTACATAATAATTCGTGCACTTAACAAACAACTAAGTAGGGAAATAGTTTTAACTTTTGAAGGGCAACAGATAACCAGGGTTTAGGAGCAAAAGTTTCTTGGTGTTTGGTTCAAGAGCACCTTTCATGGAATGTACACATTAATCATTTAGGTACCGAACTCTCCCGATCAGTTGGATATGCTTGTATAAAATTGCACACTTATTACCTATCTGGCTGAAACAAAGGATATATACTTCACTGTTCGACTCCAGATTATCGTACGGCATATTGGTATGGGGGCACCACAACACAAGCTAACTACAACAGGCTAATTAATCTACAAAAGAAGATATTGCGCATTTATGAAAAATATCAGGGACCATGCATGTTATGAACTAACCACATTACCATTATTATTTAAGTACTGAATGCTTTAAGCTAACGACGTTTATTATATTAAACCACTACAGTACATATATAACAATGCACTATATATACACGATAACATGAAAGTTCCTTACGATATGAGAATAAAAAGAAAACGCACACGAAACACAAGGACAAATTATGGTAAACAAACAACCAGGTACCAAGCACTAACAATCCGAAATAAGCTAGTAGATAACATTGATTTCGATATGACTAGAAACACCTGCAAAAACCACGTGAAGAAAGTGTTACCAACACAGTGTTGGGGAGAGTGATTATTGTAACATGAATATATTATAAATCGCTTCTTTTCTTTTTTTTCTCTTTTACGTGCATACATACATGTTCATGGTCATATGCTGCATTTTATTGTACTATTGTAATTTATATGTACAACCTGTACTATACTGCTTGTGGACAGGGAGAGGAAAGGGGAAGAGGAGGAAAAGGGGATCATTAATTATTTCACCGTCTATATTAGTAAACCAACTGTAACCCAATAATTTGTCAATTTCTGTTGTTCTAAGTTTCTGTGTAAACTCATGTATAATGTGATACAAAGTCGTGTATGCCATGAGCCAGTAAGTAAAGTGTAGCTAAGAAATAACGCTGGTACAGAGGCGACGCCTACGGAAGTATCGCTCGCACTAGGAAGGATGTATGGAGACGAAATCACTCTTGCAATATTCATTTTTTACGGTGCATCAGAGCAACATCAAAAAAGCTGAAAAGTCTTTGATTTCATGTTCGAACTGCGTGAGAACAACAGCTAAAATATTGATTCATGGTGCAAACTAGACGAAGACAAAGAACACGACAGGACGCTCGCCATCTTCCAACTGATCTTATTCAGAGCGAGAATGTTTTTTTATATCTACAGATAAGTCACGTGATCGCAATGAACATGCTACAAGATAATAGTCAATACAAGAGCAACTGCTCAGTGATCAGATGTGCACACTAATCTAGTCAAATGGCACGCGCGGGGAGTCGCCCAGAAGAAAAAGGTCACGTGGTCACAGAGACGCGCTCGTGCAACTGCTCGTGCATTCGTCATCGTCTTCTTCCACAGCTGGCTCCGATGTCGCTCACCATGCCAGCGTTCCCATACTGCCACTGCGAAGGCGCTGGCGGCACTGACGGCACTGACAGTCGGTGCGGTGATTTTGGTGAGTTCGTCCGCTCCGATGGTCGAACCTTCGACTTCTGCGTCAGTAGCTGACCCCGGCTCCTTTGGACGTCCACGGAAGCACGCGATGTGATAAATGATACGAGGCAACGTGAGAACAAGACCATTACGTTTCGTAAAACAAGTTGTCATCGGGAAGTCGTAGCAGTGCTTTCGCATTCATCCACGTAGGGATAGATCCTAAGTGTCCTTGACTTTTTAGCGGCACCGCGTGAGAGCCTGCGCGTGGCACTTGTGTGAATGCGCCTTCAGAGAGGTTTGTGCGAACATGTGTGAAGCGGGTTCGATTCCGCCGAGGCAGCGGAGAAATCCTAAATGATTTCTTGCCATTGAAATGCGGAAAATGCTAAATAACACATAGCTACCCAAGTTGGCGTCAAAGAGTTTCATTGAAAAGCGGTACGTACCTATAGTGCCACACAGCCAGTGACCCAAGGGGCACGTACCCAGTAACAAATTGACGTGGAACGGGTAACTGGTGAGCGGCACAACACAGCGGCGGTGGCTTAGCGGCTATGGTGTTGCGCTGCTAAGCTCGGGGTCGCGGTACTAAATCCGGGCCGCAGCGGCCGCATTTCGATGGGAGCGAAACGCGAAACGCATGGCTGAATAAAACAATGTACACCAGTATTCCTGTCGCGCACAAGAATCGAATACACGAGGCTCGGTGACAACAGATAGGACCGCCGATAACGTTCGAGAAACGTCCGGTACAGAAAGGCGAGTCTTGCGCTGGTCGATAACCGTTACCATTCGTTAGACGGTGAAATGCTTTCACCGGATAAAAATGAGGAATTATGCGATTCAACAGTATTACTAGGGAGCCAATACATGCATGTATAGGCTTCCAAACATTTACAGAAACCATTGAAAGAGCCTGTTATTACGTTTTGCTTACATCAAGCGACTCCCTATGCTGACCGTGCTGGTGGACATTCTGCGTCGAAATATATAGTTTCCGGCATCTTTGCCTTGCCTGTGGAATTATAATATTAAAGCATATGAAGGAACCTTAAAAATTGTCTTCTGTAAAATTTCATATTCATGCTTGAAATGCATATTAGATATGGAAAATAAATTTGGTGACTATAGCCAGAGAAAGTGCGGGGACTTTCCGAGATATCGTATATTAGTAGTCAGTACAGACGTTTGGCTCCATTAGCAGTTCGCTCGTCTCCTAGTCTGGTCATAGAGAAAGAAATTCTACAAG
Source organism: Dermacentor andersoni (assembly GCF_023375885.2). Taxonomy (NCBI): domain Eukaryota; kingdom Metazoa; phylum Arthropoda; class Arachnida; order Ixodida; family Ixodidae; genus Dermacentor; species Dermacentor andersoni. The sequence goes on from NC_092816.1 coordinate 83,939,154, forward strand.
AGCGGACACTCCCATAGAGCCCAGCGGCCGAATTGACTGTAGCGCACAGAGCGGAACACCTTCCGGTTTCGGTTTTGGGCGCTCGCGTTTTTAACGCCAGCTAGTACGCGCCACGCCGGCTCCGCTGATCGGCGCGGCACTTTTTTTTTTTTTTTTGCTTCTACTACTGAATCACGAGCGGCCTTCGCGCGGAATCGTTTTATTATTTAGTAAAACTGATTACGAACGATCTTTACAAGCCTTCACCGAATCTGTGTCACGTGCAATTTCATAAAGTAAACGCAAAACTCCTTCTGAAATGATTAAATGCTTATTTTGCTCTATATAAATACTTGTTCCTGGCTTTTTGTGCATTCATCCAAAGTTGTGGCACCAGATAAGCAGCAGTCGTTGCCATACTAAGCTCTACCGGATGACATCAGCAGAAAAAAGGTAAATTACAAGCATGCATCATTTTGGTACATTGACCTAACAGGAATATTGCTTGTAGAGGCGAAACGTGCGTAAGTGGTGTATGATCGGCATTACAGATAAATTCACTCTTATATACATTTCGCAACAAACAGACTAATCCCAAACAATGCCACAAAATATGAAGAAAACATCTGATTTTTAAGAATCTCTCCCTTCCCGTGCATTACTTCCTGCACTTTAAGAACACAAATACACGGGTGACTGCGCGTTTCCAAAACAATTTCGCCTCAGTCGACGTGATGGTACGCCAACTACAAAGAGGTGGCCACAACGCAGGCTTTCAGCCAGACCATGTTACATGCTCGCAGAATGCCGTCTAGTCTCACTCAAGACAAATTCGCGGGTGCAAAGCCTGTTTTCAGTGGTTCAGTAGACAGAATTGTCCCGTTCTGGGTTTTTGAGCTCCTCAGCGTTATCTTTTATGCGTCCTGCCGGCGCAAGCAACACACTCCCGTGTTATCACTCTTCGCAATCGCTCGTCACATTTTCGACAAGCGTGAGTACCGAAAGAACTTATTTGTTGCAGGGCTGTAAAAAGCGTCACAAACTTCTCCCACTAAAATTAAGTACACGCCAAACTGTCATCAGGGCTGGTTTGCTTTCTTTTTTTCTAACTGCTTCACAACCCCAGTCACGGCGAGCATGGCCCAAAAGTATCCCCAAAAATTAAGAAATTAATTACAATAATTTCGGGGGACAAAGAATGCGTGACGAAGTTGTCCCAGTAAGATTCAACACACGCGAAACTGCGGCACAGCTCCAGGCGCGGCGCGCGTACCTCAGAAATATCCCAAAGAGTAGCGAAATACTGTAATGTTTGGGGTCAGGGAAAGCGTCGCGAACTTGTGGCAGTATGATTCAGTATACGCGAAACCGTCACCACGATCGAGCTGCATTTCGCTAACTGGGTTACATAGCCGGGTGCGGCAAGCGTGCGCAAGAACTACCGAAATAAGTTACAATAATGTTGGGGCTCACAGAAAGCGTCGCAAACATTTCCCAGTACGAGTCATTAACTCATGTAAACTGCGCCAGAACGGCCAAGCTGTTTTTCTCTAACTGCATCACTAGTCTCGGTTCTGTGCCGTAAGCCTAAATTTGCTTGAAATGGGTCGCAGACTGTCGAGCAAAATTTCTCACCTTGCCGTAGTCCAATAGTGCAGTGGTGCCGTGTCGAAATGCAGAAGGAACGAAAGAAAACGACGGGAACCCAACAAATGGGCCACATCCAAAAGAGACGGGTCGCCGAAGAGACGAACTTCACATGCGCGGCCGGCCTCGCTCGCTTCTGTGTCACGTCTGGCGCATAACGCATCATATATGGCGCGTCTGGTGTGCCGTTAGCTTGTTGATAGGTAACGCAAGAAAAATAGGTCGCGTAGTATAAGTTCATTTATACGCTAAACATTCCGGTTTTAGCGGGAAATAATAAAAATAAATAAAACGTTATCGGTAAGTTCATTTCAAATTCTTTTTCTCCGATGCTCGCGTCAACTAACGGATGGGATTAACACTAGGCTTGACGTGTTTCCTGTAGCCAGTTTTCACCGCGTGTCCCCTCTTGTTGAATTTCTTTCTCTATGGTCTGGTTTCCGATGCAATTCCAAATATTTTGAATACACTATGTTTCGAAAGTTCACACACTCCGTTCCATACATAGATAGCAGTCAACGCTGTGGAGGCTAGAGACACTTCTTGCAATGACTTCTATATAGTTCGATCTGTTGCAGGGAAACCTGTATGTTACCAACCTTCCGTAGCTTTTTCGGCGTCCGGCAACAGAAACGGACTTAGCGATTTCTAAAAAACCCATACAAGTGCAGTGCGACAGCGCTGATGTCAAAATGGGGAACAGATTAGAACGCTCGTCGTGAACAATAGCGTGGCGTCAAGGTTATCGCAGTGCATAAACAGGAGAGGTACCGGCGCTAGAAACCGCGGGGTTATCGATCGGGCGGAAACGTATATTAGTACACCCGAAAAACAACATGCGTACGAGGAGCGCCGGAGGCAACCGCAAAGAGAATGTAAACCGCGCCGGTGCGAAACCACCACCGAGGAAGAACGACCCCGCGATGCTGAACGTAAATAATAATCGCGAGCCCGGGCCCCTCCGAACGATCAACGACGCCAGACTCGCAAAACAAAAAATGACAACCATTCCACTCTGTGAAAATGGAATGGCAGCGAAAGTTTTCGTTTGAGAGTTTTGACTGTCTTCAGCTTTCGCTGCCATTCCATCCTCACAGAGGGGAATGGTTGTCAGATTTTTTGACCGCAATTGTGCGCAACTGATTTTTCTATAGGCTCAGTATTGAATGAAACAAGTTAGAAACAAATACACTGTGTTATACGGCTGCTATATCATGTGTTGTTTTAGATCATATTTATTTTTATTATTCTTTTGAGGTTTTCGTATTTGCAACCCGTCACGAGGGGCCTCACATGCATGCCTGCACGAGCGAACGCTGTTGGCGCGCAGCGAAGAATAGACGACACGCGCGGAGTGATAACTTTTCTTGACCGAACTTCTTGAGTAGCTTGCACAGCGTTAACTGCTATGTATGGAACAGAGTATATTGGTATCCCTACACGGATGAATACGATAGTATTGCGACGCCTTTCCGGCGACAACTTGTTTTACGAAACGTATTGGTATTGTTTTCACCCTGCCTCGTATCAGTTATCGCATCGCGTACCTCGGCCTCGTTCGCGTGCTTACTTGCACGTCCAAAAAGCCAGGCGCAGCTACTAAAAAGCCGAAGTCGAAATTTCGTCCATCGGAGTGCACGACAGACTCACCGAAATCCCTGCAACGACTGGCAGTGGGCCAGTGCCATCAGCGCCTTCGCAGAGGGAGCGGCGGTTTGGGAACGTTGGCGTGGTGACGAACGCGCCAGCAGTGGCACGAGTGCGTCTGTTTGACTACGTGACTTTGTTCATCATCTGCGGCCAAGCCACCGGATTTTCCGCTTCAAGAGCCATATGATGCTTTGGCATTAAAACAGTTCATTATCGACAAGGGATAAAGATGGTATGCTGACACAGGCACCACGCCTACGCTTGACGTAGTAAGCCTCTGAATTGTATTGGACTGAATTGAAATTCAGAGGCTTATTCTCTGTGACCTCTTTCTCTGCCTTATCTATAGCTCTACCAATACACTTCATTCTAATAAACTCCGGATTGCGAACGAATTCCTTGCAATGTGGGACTGCCCTAATTATTCTTGACGTTAAGTCGGTGCTGTCACGCCCGATCATGAAAGCCCTGACAGGTGTGCCCGATGTACTCTTTCCCACAGCAAACTGGAATGCGATACGCTACCCTTGACACACTCCCTGAACTTGGTTGCATGGTTCGTATCAGATGCTTTCTTTATCTTGTGACTCATCATGGTACAATTGTGGGACAGCTTAGACGGTGTTTACGTCTCGATACGGCGTTGAACATTTATTAGGTGTTTACCAAGAGGCAGTCCTGTCATCCGCGCGCGCCCAGTCGACGCCGGTGCCCGAAATAGACTATGACGCGACGACAAACGAGTTCACTTCGAGGTGACAACTACCGCATAGCTCACTCTACGTGAACTTGACTCTACCCGGCGTGGTTGCTCAGTGGCTATGGTGTTAGGCTGCTGAGCACGAGGTCGCGGGATCGAATCCCGGCCATGGCGGCCGCATTTCGATGGGGGCGAAATGCGAAAACACCCGTGTACTTAGATTTAGGTGCACGTTAAAGAGCCCCAGGTGGTCTAAATTTCCGGAGTCCTCCACTACGGCGTGCCTCATGATCAGAAAGTGGTTTTGGCACGTAAAACCCCATATATTACTATTGAACTTGACTCTGACAAGCTGAACTAATTGATGAAAGGGGCCAACGTCGAAGGCTACCGTGGGAATCGCTTCGATCTCGGATTCCCAGATTACGCGTCTATCGTGCCCGTTTATCGCCCGTTTATCGTGCTTTGGGTGCATGTTAAAGAGGGCCAAGTAGTCAAAATAATCCGGAGTCCCGCAGTACGGCGTGCCTCATAATCGGACCGTGGTTTTGGTGCATGACATATCAGCGTCTCATTTTCGATAAAGCCAAAGAGAATTTTCAAATAAATTGGCTTTTTTACTGGTTAGGTGCATTCATTGACAGCAGATTGTATTGTACACTCACGTTTATTGCGCCCAGGCAGAGTAAACATGCCCCGTCAAGTATCACAATAATTCTCGAAAGTGGGGCTGAATATGAGACGGGCACTTATTCCCGCGTAAGGAAATCGCGAGCACTCTATCGATTATATTGTGTTTATGTGGAGCTGGGACATCATGTTAAGTCCTTGCTTCTACCTTGGGAATCTGCCCTGAAATAAACAAGAACGTTTCCGGCGAGACTTGTCTTCGACACCGCGCCTGTCACTAAGTTATTGTTTTGTCTGTATAGACGGTCGGCGCTGTCACCAAGCGTGAGGTCGTGCGAGTCACGGGGAATGTGTGAACGAGTCCTCGCGTGGCAGGTTCGAAGTGAACCTTGGGCCGGCGCCCTGTGGCAGTCTGACGAATGACGCAATCGTGCAGCATACCGACTGCATCCTCGAAACAGTCTCCGTCTCTGTGTTGAGAGCAGAAGCAATAATACTGTAACTTATTATGAGCGTTAATTCCCTCAGAGTTGCATGTTGTGGCAGAAAGAGCATACAAGGAGCAAGAAAGGTGGAAGTGAGTCATTAATATTCTCTTTCATGCGCGACGTCGGAAAGATGCAGTGGGTGTGAAAATCGGCAGCGTCGAGTACCATTTGTTACCGCTAGTTAATTAAATTAAATTGTGGTGGGTTTAACGTCCGGAAACTACACAGTAGAGTATGATGGTTATGAGAGCCGAGGATTGATTTTGACCACTTGGGGTTTTTAAACTTGCACCCAGATCACGGTACTCGAGGCGCTCTTGCATTAAGTACCATCGGAATGCGTCCACCGAGGCCGCAGTGATCGAACCGGCAACCTTAGCAGGACAACGTCGTAGCCACCAAGCCACCACGTGGTGAAAAGTCAATTCCAAAGTCTTAGCCAACATAAAGCAACAAAGCAAAGGGGAATAAAAAGAAAGAAAATGAAACAATGCACTGCCCAAACAAGCTTATATAGATCGTGAGTTTTACGACTGTAGCCACGCATGGCCTAGTATGCCGCCGGCGAGGTGTGCACTTTGAATGGTGCATGGTAGAATTTCCTTTGCTTACTGCACTAACATACCTGCCGAGTTTTCGGAATTTCTCCTAAAGATTAAGCAATTTGGGCCTGTTCTTGGACTTAACGTATGTTTACACCACATTTTGAGAAAAAAGGAATTCGATTCGCGAAAAAGCTTTAAATGAGTGGAAAGATGGACAAAAGAGAAATAGCGATGGCAATTAAGCCGGCTTCTAGTGGCAGCGCAAGTCGCCATGTACACTGCAGAAGGCTACTTAATTTGTTGGAGCAAGTGCATTCAGGCAAGTTCTTGAAGCAGGTGAAATCGGCGTCAACAAGGTCGAAGAAGGTCACTGAGATCTAAATAATGGTGTGGTTCTTATCGGTTTCTGCCATGCGAAGTTCGCTAGTGCAAGTCATTGTTCATACAGTACTTGTGTATGCCACCGAAATTGTGCACTCACGGGTAAGGTAAAAAAAAATATACCTGCCGTCCCTCCCCTCCGCTTTGTAATACGCCTGCAGGGTTCTTACGAATTTTAATACTCAGAGGTTGATAGGTATGTACTAACAAGAAAGTCATAGCTAATACCACAGAAACTTAATCTAGCAGAAGTAAAAGCTATATTTAAAGGAGGTGATAGAAATAATTTATCAAATTACTGACCGATATCGGTGCTCCCCATTTTGTCGAAAATCTTTGAAAGTGTGATTAAGCAAAAGCTCATTTCTTTTTTTGACAATCACAAAACCTTGTCTGGTATCCAATAATGATTTCAAAAGCACTGATCAACTGAAGAAGCCTCGTGCTGTATTAAAGATATCATACGTACAAACACTGACAGCAAGAAGTTAACACTTGTTTTATTTCTAGACTTAAAGGAAGCATTTGACTCAATAAAGTACGATATCCTACTGCACAAACTGTCAAGATACGGTGTGCAGGGAGTTGTACTAGAACTCCTTAAAAACTACTTGAGTGACCACTATTAAATCGTGCATATGAAAGACCACATCAAAGCTAAAGTTAACACAAGCAGTCCCGCAGGGGTCAATGTTAGGACCGTTTTTATCTCTTGTTGACATCAATGACATTGTAAATATATCCAACTCTACGGTACTTATTATGTATGCGGATGATACTAGCATCTTTTTTAAGTCCACAGATCTAACAGATTTAGAAAGAAGGGCCCAACACCTATACCTTGCATCCCTCTCGGCCTGGCTCCGAAAAAGAAGGCTGCAGCTTAACATAGCGAAAACAAAGTACATAATATTTCGGGCAGTTAACAAACCACTAAGTAGGGGAATAGTTTTAACTTTTGAAGGGCAACAGATGACCAGGGTTAAGGAGCAAAAGTTTCTTGGTGTTTGGTTCCAACAGCATCTTTCATGGAATGTACACATAAATAATTTCGCTACCGTACTATCCCGATCGGTTGGATGCTTGTATAAAATTGCACACTTAATACCTGTCTAGCTGAAACAAAGCAAATATACTTCACTGTCGTGCGGTATACGGTATAATGAAGTATACTTCATTATCGTGTGGCATATTGGTATGGGGTACCACGATAAAAACTAACTACAACACGCTCATTATTCTACAAAAGAAGATATTGCGCATTTATTAAGACTATCAGGGAGCATGTTATGAACAAATCATGTTACCATCATTTTTTAAATACCGAATTCTTTAAGCTAACGTCATTTATGGTTTTAAACTACTACAGTAGATATATGTCAATGCTTTATATCTACACGTAAACACTAATGAAGTTCCTTACGATATGAGAATAAAAAGAAAATGCACACTAAACACAAGGACCAATTATTGTGAACAAACAACCAGGTACCAAGTACTAACAATCCTAAATAAGCTAGAAGATAACATTGATTTCAATATGACTAGAAACGCATTCAAAAACCACGTAAACAAGTTGTTACTAACACAGTGTTTGAGAGAGTGATTATTGCAGCATAAATGTATTCTAAATAGCTTCTATTCCTTTTTTTTCTCTTTTACGTGATTATTTAGTATTTTAGTGATTATTGTAACATGAATATATTATAAATCGCTTCTTCTTTTTCTTTTTCTCTCTTTTAGGTGCATACATAGATGTTCATGGTGATGTGCTACATTTTAGTGCACTATGGTAATTTACCTGTATAACCTGTACTTTACTGCTTGTGTACAGGGAGAGGAAAGGGGAAAAGGGGGAAAAGGGAAACATCCATTATTTCACCGTCTATATTAGTAAACCAAATGTAACCCAATAATTCCTCTATTTCTGTTGTTCTAAGTTTTTGTGTAAACTCATGTATAATGTGTGAAAATATGTTATGTCATGCGTGTTCGCTCACTGCCAACGGACTGGCACTAAATAATGTATAATACACGCCTATTTTGCGGGTACAGGGGCCCCTGTCAGGCGCCGTGCGCCTTTTGCCCCTACACCTTTCTTGAAATTGTATTCAAGATGAAATAAACATTCATTCATTCATTCATTCATTCATTCATTCATTCATTCATTCATTCATTCATTCATTCATTCATTTATTCATTCATGCATCCATCCATCCATTCATCTGTCCATTCATCCATCCATCATATCATGGCAGATAAGAATTACAAAAGAAGAGACCATCGCACACAGCAATAGATGTGACAGAACATATACCCGGCGCGGTATCAACCGTGGTTCTGGCTCTCTCGACTGCAAACGGTGAAGCGCTTCAACGACACCCCAGCGCGTTCGGTCACACCTATTGAGGAGATCTATACAAAGTCGTGTATGCCATGAACCAATAGGCAAAGCGTAGCAAAGAAATAACGCTAGTATAGAAGCGACGCCTACGCAAATATCGCTCGCACTAGGCAGGATGTATGGAGACGAAATCACTCTTGTAATGTTCAGTAATTTACGGCGCATCAGAGCAACATCGAAAAAGCTGAGAAGCGTTTGATTTCAAGTTCGAACTGCGTGATAACAACAGGTAAAATACTGATTCATGGTGGAAACTGGACGAAGACAAAGAACACAACGACAGGACGCTCGCCATCTTCCAACTGATTTTATTCAGAAGGAGAACATTGTTTTTTTATATCTACCGCTGACACGTGATCACAATGAGCATGCTACAACATAATAACCAATACAAGAACAAATGGTCACTGATCATATATGCAAACAAATTTAGACAAATGGCGCGCGCAGAGAGTCGCCCTGGAAAAAGGTCACGTGGTCACAGAGACGCGCTCTTGCCACTCGTCATCGTTTTCCACAGCTGGCTCTGATGCCGCTCACCACGTCAGCGTTCCCATTCACTCTAAAAACAGTTGCACCCTTTGCGGTGTATATTTGCCATACAACAATAATCGTCGTATGTCTTGTGCGCTTTGCTTTCTTTAACACTGCGAGCTCGGTACTTGCAAGTCACGAACGGCATGAGCGTTATCGGCATGACAGAGCATTCTCAACAGGAAAGTAGCGAGCGCAGCGTTTTCAAGAAAGGAAACGCAAGCAAGACAGATGACGATTATAGTTGCGTGGCAAATATACACCCCAAACGGTGTAACTGTTTTAGAGTGTAATGCCCCTACCTCTGCGAGGGCGCTGGCGGCGCTGGCGCACCGCCAGTCGGTGCGGTGATTTCGGCGAGTTCTGTCCTGCGTTTCGATGGACGAACCTTCGACTGCGACTTCTCCGTCAGTATCTGCGCCCGGCTCCTTTGAACGTCCATGCAAGTACGAGAACGAGGCTGAGGCACGCGATGCGATAAATGATACGAGGCAACGTGAAAACGAAACCATAACGTTTCCTAAAACGAGTCGTCATGGGGAAGTCGTAGCAATGCTTTCGCATTCATCCACGTAGGGATATATCCTAAGTGTCCTCGACTTTTTAGCGGCGCCGCGTCAAAGCCTGCGTGTGGCGCTTCTGTTTCACGTGGATACGCCTTCGCAGCAGTTTGTCTGAGCATACATGAAGCGGGTTTGATTCCGCCGAGGCACTGGAGAAATCTTAAATGATTTCTTGCCATTCAAAAGCGGAACATACGAAGTGACACATAGCCAGTGACCCAAGGGGCACGTACCCGGTAACACAAGTTGGCGTGAAACGGGTAACTGGTGAGCGGCAGAACGCACCGACGGTGGCTTAGCGGCTCTAGTGTTGCGCTACTAAGCTCGAGGTCACGGGATCAAATCCGGGCCGCAGCGGCCGCATTTCGATGGGGGCGAAACGCGAAACGCATGGCTGAATAAAACAATGTACACCAGTATTTCCGTCGCGCACAGAAATCGAATACACGAGGCTCGGTGACAACATATAGAACCGTCTATAACATTCGAGAAACGCCTGGTACAGAAAGGTGCGTCTTACGCTGGGCCTTTAACATGTCTTGCGCATAACCTTTAACATTCTTAGCAGGTGAAATGCTTTCACCGGATAAAAATAAGGAATTATGCGATTCAACTGTATTACTAGGGAGCCAATACATGCATGCATAGGCTCCCTAATATTTTTACAGAATTCGGTGAAAGTCCGTGTTATTACGTTTTCGTTGCAGCAAGCAGCTCCCTATGCTGACCGTGCTGATAGCTGTTCTGCGTCGAAATATATAGTTTCCGGTATATTTGCCTTGCCTATGGAGCTGTTTTTTTAAAGGTTATGATGTAATTTTAAAAATCGTCTTTCTTAAAATTTTTGACCTATGTTGCTTGCGATGCAAATTATATATGGAAACTAAGTTTGGAGACTAGCCAGAGCAAGTGCTGGAGCTTTCCAAGATATCATATGTTAGCAGTCGGTGCAATATTTGGCTCCATTGAGAATGTTGCACTCTATTGTTCGGGTCTCCGTTGCAGTATCATACATTTTGAATGCACAGTGTTTCAGAAATTCATATGATGCGTTCCATACATTGCAGTCAACGCTGTGGAGGCTTTTTAAAATCGCTTCGCATCTGCACTTGTATATAGTTCGATATGTTGCAGGTTATTTATTGGCATGTACCTTACAGTCCTCCGAGAAGGCGTTGTGTAAGGGGCGAAATACGGTAACATGTTAGTATGGAATCGGCAAGAAAGAAACATCAGTATAATGAAAGGAATATTCACGCAACCTGGAAAATTAATACGACATTAGCAAATGCAATATGCAGGGCAATAACAATAAACGGTAAACATACTACCACATTAACATTATAAACGTTCTTGCATGCATACAGTAGTAAGTATAGTAAAACATTAGGATCACTGAAATTTTTTTATTAACTTGTAGAAAAATGCAGGAAATAAATTAAAAGAAGGCAAGACCTGTTATAGGCGGTTGAAACGGCATATTGATCGATTAAAAGATTGCGAAATGCACTGTGTTTAAAGAAATTGTGGGGCTTTACGTGCCAAAACCACTTTCTTATTATGAGGCATACCGTTGTGGAGGACTCCGGAGATTTCGACCACCTGGGGTTCTTTAACGTGCACCTAAATCTAAGTACACGGGCGTTTTCGCATTTCGCCCCCATCTAAATGTGACATGGATTAGATCCCGCGACCTCGTGCTCAGCAGCCCAACACCATAGCCACTGAGCAATCACGGCGAGTCACTGTGTTTAGATTGGCAAGTAATGTTACCTGGTAGAGCGTTCCATAAACGGACCGCACGGGGCAAAGCTGAAAAAATTAAAAGCGTGCGTGTTGCCATTAATTCGGGTGTAGCTGAACTGATTGTTCAGTCTTTGTGACGTCGAGGACGCTTTCTTCTGGTTTGATAAGGTTAGGCCAACTGTGTGAATGAATCTATGAAATATTAGCATGGCGCTTTTTGGCCACACCTGGCCCTTGCGCCATTAAACATCAAATATTCATTCATTCAATCTATGAAATAATAATAGAAGGGTAATGTCACGGCGAGTAGTTAATGGTTGCAACGAAAGATCGACTTTTATTTGGGTTACACTTGACTGGTTACTATATTTTGTTTAAATGGAACGGCTCGCTCTATTCTGGATGCTCTCCAGGAGTTCGATTAGGTATTTTTGATGGGGAGACCATATAGAAGGGGTGTACTGAATTTGTGGCCGTATAATAGTTATGTAAGGTAGTTTTCTTAGTGCCGAAGGCGCAGTTCTTAAGTTGCGGCGCAGAAATCCTAATGATCTGGAGGCGTTAGCTGAAATGGAGATGATGTGATTAGTCCATGAAAGATTGCGCGTAAGGAGCACTCCTAAGTATTTATATTCTGTGGTGTGGTCAACTATGTTAGAATCCAAATGATAAGAAAAGTGAGAGTTAACAGTTTTTCGAGAAAAGGAAGCTACTTTGTACTTCGACACGTTTAGGGACATCAGCCACGTAGCACACCAATCACTGATATGTGCAAGATCATTTTGGAGTGCCGCGTGGTCAGCGGAACAGTTAATCGAACGGTATACAATGCAGTCGTCAGCAAATAATCGTACAGAAGAGGATATATTGTTCGGTAAGTAGTTATTTTAAATTAAAAAGACAAGAGGTCCGAGTACACTGTCTTGAGGTACACCGGAGTTGACGTGAGACAGGACAGAGGAAAAGTTAGCAACAACAGTGAACTGTTCGTGATTAGAAAGAAAATTACAAATCTATGATAAGGTTAGTTATTCAAGTTTAATTGCAGAGAGCTTTGATATCAGTCGACTGTGGGCTACACGATCGAATGCTTTCGAGAAGTCCAAAAAGATGCAGTCAATTTTTTTATTACTGTTCATATCAAAGTGTAAGTCTGACATGAATTCTAGTAGTTGGGTTTCGCAAGAAAATCCTTTTCTGAAACCATGCTGTTTCGGGTAAAAAAAGTTATTATATTCAAGATGAGAATATATATGGGTGCGATAATGTGTTCTAACATTTTGCAGCAAATGCACGTTAGTGATACAGGACGGTAATTTTCACTAGAACTCCTGTTACCTTTCTTAAAGACAGGCACTACTTTCGCTATCTTCCAGTCTTTAGGAAGCATACTAGTTGTAAGAGATTGGTTAAATAGGCGTAGCAGAATATTGGGCTCGATAGTTGTATTGTGTTCTTTTACCATGTATGGCAGAGGTTGAAGACATTTTAAGGTTATCTATAAGATCGACTACGTTTTTTAAAGTGATAATGATGGGAGCCATATACTGGAAATCAAAATCGGGTACAAAATGTAGGTTAGAACTATCTTCTCTTGTAAAGATGGATGTGAAAAATTAGTTGAATGCTGTTGGGCACTGACTGTCAGGAATAGGTGAGTTGTTTTTATCCTCCAGTGAAATATTACTACACTTATTACTAGGGCTAACTATGTTCCAGAATTTTCTTGGATTGCTTTTAAGAATTCCTGGTAGGTCTTTTGAGAAATATTTATCCTTCGCGACCAATAAAGCTGTGCAATACTTTTAGCTAGCTTTTGTATTTGTCCCAAGCCAATGGTGTCTGTACGCGCTTCGCGTTTTCATATAGGCGTTCTTGTTTCTCATTCTGTGAAGAGTTTTAGTAAACCGTGGGTTGGAATTATCGTTAGTTATAGTAACAAGAGGAATGTGCTTTTCATTTAATGCAGACAACTTATCTCTGAATAGAACTCAATTTTCGTTGACAGACCTGCTGTAAAAGGATGGCTCCAATACATCAATAAAACAGTTGTCTAGTTCTAAGTTGATGGTACTATAATTACCTTTATTGTAGTATATAATTTGCTTCGTTGTGAAACCGGTGGACGCGCACGGAATACCGATGGTCACTTGGAGTAGCTGGTGATCACTGAATCCATCTAAGTTATATGTGTGACAGCTTCTGGAGCTGTTGTTAAAATGAGATCTAGAAGATTGGAATTATGAGACGGTTGATTAACTACTTGAAATAGGTTCTCACTACGGCGTGCCTCATAATCAGATCATGGTTTTGGGCACGTGAAACTCCATAATTTCTTTATTTATTTATAATTCCTGCTAGTTTCCTGTTCTCGCAACTTGTGCCTTATTATACCGCATCAATATCCCGTAAGCGCAGAGGCATTTGACCCTGTACCAGTCATCACTTATTGCATTTGCTGTCAAGCAAAGAGCTCAGGAATGTGGTTGAACCTGCAAAAGAGTGCACCCTCGCTGTTCACAAACCAGTGCCCCTCGCTACTGAGAGGCTGGCTTTTCTGTGATGCTTAGGTGTCCAGTAGCTAAGCGTGTTTTACAGGCGAAATATGCCAGCAGCATGAAATTATCGCAAAAATCAGCACAAAATCAGACACACATTCTTAGATTAGATAGAAAGAAATGCTAAGAACCATGTTTGGTCCAGCGCGGCCAACAATATATTCCACTTGTTTCGAATATTCGTGTCCAATCGAATATTTCAAAATTTCCGAACACAGTTTCCGAAGGGAATACGAATATTAAAAATATACTGTTCGATAATATTGGAAAATTTCAAAAATTCGCACAGCCCTAGCTAGGACTCATTTTTGTTATGCTAAAAATACTTAACATAAGTTGAACCTCGAAATAACAAAGTTGTACTTGCAGCGAAAAAACTTCATTAACTCGTGAATTTCGTTAATTCGAGGTTCTAAATTTTCAACGTAAAAAACAACTTCAAAAATTTCCAGAGCATTCTTGAGGGATAACATCTTCTTAGTAAGCATTTATAAACAAATCGCAAGAAGGTCGCCTCATAATAGCGCAGTTATGAGCGCCTGCGCGTGCGGTGCATGCAGATCGCACCGAGAGCGATGCATCGACGTGGATCACGGCGTCCGATATGTGCGTGTTTTGCGTTGCGCGGCGCCGTAAATTTTCGACGCCATAGCTGACCACGCTTAGTGCCTGCAGCAGGCGCCCACAGCTGAAAACAAAAGTGTAAAAAGATACGGATGTTGATCCAGAGCGGGGAAAAAAAGAGAAAGAAAAGTCAGTTTCGCCAGAGAGGTGGAGCATTGACGGCGATAGGAGAGCGACTACACAAAGTAAGGTTCGTACTTTTATTCGTGTCACGCGCGCTCAGGCAAACGTTAACAGATCTCAGTCGATGACCAGAACTCGAAGTCACAACGCGAGCGAGCGCTTTGTACCGTGTCTCGGAAACTTGAGATGACACGATCGCCCACACTAGACGCGTGCTAACAACGAAACGCGCCTGAAGTCACCATCTATTTTGGCTTGCCGAGGAGTGATTTCCTCCAATATCACACGTCGCGTAGCCCGCGCACAGACGCGCACGAGCAGAAGGCAAATAAGCGCGCGCTCCTGCCCCCCCCCCCCGCCCACTCCCCCCAACGCGTGCTTGATCACGTTACCGCCCTTTCACTCCTTCCCCATTCTCCTTACGCAGAATTAAAGGGACACTAAAGCGAAACAATAAATCAGTTTAAACTAATGAAGCATTCTTTGAGAACCCTGCAAGCAGCCATGTCAAAAAAAAAATATTGTTTGATTTTCAGACGAGAAAATGAAGGTCCACGTATCAGTATTTGAATTTCGCGCCAAAATCCCAGCGCCGGTACGTCAGTGTGACGTCAGGGATTCCAAAGTATGTTTTCGCATTTGGGCCGCGTTGGCTGAATAAAGGTTCCCGAAACTTGGCAAGTTTAATTTTTGGTTCCTTTAGAACACAATATAGTCAATCTGCACCGCTATATATAATTAGTAGGCCCTAGAAGATGCCATCAAAATCCATGACGTCACAGCCACCAGGTGCGGGAACTTAAGTAGGCGTCGCCACCCGTATTTCGTTCTTGCGCTTTTTCTGGCTTACTAAACGTCTTTGGTTGTAAGAGTGGTGTTTTTGGTGTTGTAGAACGGTAATTTACTGATGCAGAATAAATTATTTTTCACTTTAGTGTCCCTTAAAGCAATCGTCAGCTCTCGTGTTTCTCCGAGCTGTTTTACCAACACGACAAATGCTGCAGTGGTGTTTCCGTAGCCTGGTGTTTCTTGCCCAGCGCTTCCCGGCGCGCCTGCTTTGACAGCGGCTTTGCCGCTCAATCTTTTCACACAGAATGAGGCTTGAAATAATTTTTGCCTCGGCCGACATAGTTTTTTGCTGGACTTGTTGCCCTTAAAGGGTCCAAGTATATGATTGAAATGGCCGAAAACTTCGTTAAATCGAATCTGTGTCACGAAGTTACTTCGTTAAATCGCGAAAAATAAATACATGGCTTTTAGTGCAACTAAGCTCGGGGAATGAAATTGTTCCTCAGATCGCGAATTTCGTTAAAATTCGTTATATCGAGGTTTGACTCTATTGTGGAAGAACCTGCAACGCACGTAAGACATTCTGTGATGTTCATTCCGTATATCTTTTTTTTTTTTTAATTTCGAATGGCTGTTTAGAAAACCTTGATATGAAATTTACAGCGCGTGAGAGCATGCGTTTGCAGACGCCTGAATAGATGGCGCCACCATACTGAGGGAAGAAGCTCGGGATAGCGTTGACAGCGGTTCTCGTCTGCGACCGTAGGGGTAAGAAAAAGCTAAGCGAGAAAAGTGGCAACCGTAAAGGCGCTGCCATACGACACATTTTTGTAGTGCTAAAATATTTTAAATATTGTGCAATACAATGCAATGCAATATTGTGCAAGGACAAGCATAACAAGCCCGCTAGACAAACAGATAGAAATCTTGGAGGCTATGCTTTCGCTGGTTGCACGAAGCGGAAGCGGTTGAGGGAGGCGTCAGATTTAGGTGTTCAAAAATCGACGTTTATGACGTATTTTTGGCTCTTGAAATTGCTTCGTCCTCATTCCCCAAATAAAAACATATCCTTTAGGATTCGTTCAACGAGCAAACAAAAATGCGGATCTTGAAGGTGATGTTTTTGGCTTGTTGAATGCGGCGGCGATTTGGGGAGCCCGAGTACGTCATACACGTCGAGTTTCGGACACTACCTGTTACTTACTTCAGTTTTCTTACGCCTGACTAATTATTTTATAAAACATATTGGCAGGAGTAGTATTCATAGCATTATTTACCTTTACTTAAAGCATTTTTTGTGCAAGGTTTTTTTTGGCGGCTTTTAATAATCCCAGTTCACTACCTTGTCTTAATATGGCGCTCCCCATAAGTTTTGTTTAGACGAAGGCATTGGTTTAGAGCATGGTTTAGAGTGTACTGGCATGTACTAGTTTTTGTTTTGATTGCCGTTTTCTCTTTCGCAGTTACGATCATTCGCTTCCAGTAATGTTACAAAGCTTGCTTTCCCAACAAGGCACTTCTGGACTGGTGTTGATAAACGGTACTATGTCAATTCACTCGAAGATGTGGTGATTATGTCATTTATTTTGAGGAAATTGTAAAACCTAATTGTGGCTTGTCGTTTTGTTTCTGAACAGACACATTGGAACAGAGAGCTCGTTTGCTCTTGGATTCTTTGACAAATACATGTGCCAACAGGTTTGTCCGAAAAGATAAGGTTTCTCGTGTATACAGCAGATTTTGTTTCGTGAAATGTTCATCCGTTTCATTGAACGCTCTCAACGCACACGCCGCGTGTTGCCGTGATGCTAGATGCACAGCTGCTCATCCGCAGCAATTCGTCGTTCTTCTTTCTGTGTTGTTTTGATTTTTGACGCTTGTACAGAGTAACAGGTCAGTGCTATTAAATTGTATTCTTGAAAAACTTAAAGGTCATACCAGCTTAGCCAGCTGTCCATACTTTTGATGCTAATTAACTTGCGGCGCAGCAAATGGAACATATAACTAGATGATGCATGAAACACGTTCACTGGAGTTATTAACTCTGGAGTTATTGTTCGCTCTTCATGGAAATGTTTCTGAAAGGTAAGAATGCCGTGTTCAACAGGCAAGTGTTTCATATGTGAGTTACTTAATCTTAGCATAATGCGCATATGACGACTCATATATAGCCTAACATTGTTTGTAGCGAAAATATCAAGCGTTAATCCTTTATATCCATGCGTTTCAAAAAAAAAATAAAATTCATTGTCTTGAAAGGTAACATACAAAATGAGCTCAGGCTGCATTGCAAATGAATTTACTGTTGAACAGCAAGTACTAATGTTTGAATTTAGAACATTTCTGAAATACCTGGACGCACACACGCACACACACACAAAAAAAAAACGCCGGATTTCTTCGGGAGCCACTAGGGGATGGCAGATGAGAGCTTGTTTTCAAGGACTGACCATTAGGTGTCAGACTTGCCTTCTGGCACAATATAGAGAGGTCATAACTACCGAAATGTTGCACTATAATATCATGCCAGGTGAAACTGAAAGAAGTTTGTGCTCTAAGCATTGTTGTCGATTCATTGTGCATTACGAGCGCGGAACCTTCAAGGTACTGCTTTCATTGATGCCCCACAATGTGAAACGAGGTACCCTACATAGTCTTTCTTGGCCTTCATTTGTCTCTCCTCCACTCTGTACTACTCATTGTCATGCAAGACTCGCTGTAGTAAGCGTGACCTTCAGTGACCGGCCCTACTGTGTGTGATCAGTACTGTGCCCTAACGCTTCTTCCTTCGAAGATGGGAGTTGGCCAGTTCAAACACCTTGTAGCGTATATTGTGAACCAACTACCGGTAAAACGGTGATTACGTGCAGCTGTACTTGGCGTCTCATCGTGGAGAACACAATTAGCTGCATAGCGAACTAGCCATGGATGTGGTTGATAATTGTGGAGGCTGTTCGACGCGGCATGACTTTAATTCCGGCTGCAGAGTTCTACTTTAGTCTTTAGATTTGTCCTGTTGCAGTGTTCTACTTTAGTCTTTAGATTTGTCCTGTTGCTCTTCCTTTCCTCTTTCCTTTTTCCTCCCCTCCTTCCTATCTTCCATTTCTGTGTTGCTGTCACCTCCCTTCAGAAGAGTAGGCAGGCATCGTGCTCCTTCCGGTGGCAGTTGCCAGCCTGCTCCTCGCCTTCCCTTTCCTGTTAACTGTGTATATGTGTTCAAAACAAATAATAATAATAACCTTTATTCTGCTTTCATTGCTAACGGTAATACCCCCTCTACTACTCATTACTATTACTACTACTCGCTAGCGCCATGTGAAACTTTTTCCATCTTCATTTGTCAGCTTTGTTGTCACTTGCAACCGCTTTGTCCCTCTCCTCAGCAGCATTCTCTCCACATATGCTCTGTTGCTACTTTCCCTCCTGCCATAGTTCCTGGCTTGCACTGTATTGGGCCACTTTGCTGATTTCTAATTCTTTAGCCACGTCCCTCATTCTTTGACAGTGTGGATGCAGTGATGGCTCGAAAGGGACTGCCATACACAGCCTATCACCAACACTTCTAACCTGGCACCTTCATAACAGCCGTTCACCATGCGTGCCCTCATTAAGGAATGTAGAACTTCACTACTAGTGCCAGCCATACCAAAGGCATGGGGTACCACTTGCAAAAAATAAAAATAAAAAAAAATGTGTAGGGGTTATTTTTAAAAGTGGGGCCATTGGCCCAAATGCAGTTACCAAGGGTCATTCTAGCCGTTAACCCTTGCTACAATGCTGTTTACACTGGAGTAAAGATAGAATGTGTTTTGATAACAGGCACACTGACTTTCCTTAGCCATTTCTAGCTTATACTAGATGTTCCACGCACTACAGGTTTAGGAAGCCATGCAGCACATAATGGCACACAGCACTGTTCAACACTTTAGAATTGCCTCAGCTAGTACTGGATTTAGATCATGCAGGTCATCTGGTAAGCCAGTAAACAAAACTGAGTTTATTATTAAACTTACAAGAAATAGCTGTTGGTTGAGCTACACAGCTCACATGTTGTTCAGTTGTATTGGTCATACCTGGCTACATCGGTAGTGTGCCTAACAGTGCATGCTCATTATTCATTGCAGCACAACAGGAATACAATGGACATAAATAAAGTTAACTTGCAGAGCACTCTGTGTGTTCAAGAGCACTGTGTGTGTTGGCTTTGTTTCTGCCTGTTGTCATCCTGTCGCGCTGCAGTCAATAATGGGCGAGCACCAGCTATCCCTACTTTCAATTCTTGTGTCAGTCCATTCTCAATTGCACTTTGCCACGGTGCTCTTTCTTGTCTCTTGTAATGTTATTTCTTAATTGGGAACTGGCACCAAATCATATGCTCTGGCATACTAAACACCATAAGCAACACCTCAAGCAGGAATCCCTAAGCTGAAACGCAGTAACTACTCAAGACCAACAGCGATGGAATTTCACTTTAGCTAAATTGGTAATAGATGTGTAGTACGTACTACTGAAGCAATCTTGTCAAAGCTGTAGGGCTGGTAATTGTCGAATTTTGTCATTAGCATCCTTTAAATAGCACCTAAGTGGACAGCCCATGCAGCTGGTAAGTAGAGCATATGACAGAAGTCCCAGCGAGTAGGCTCTTGAGATTTTTCATTGTGCCACAGTCTGCTGTAGGCATTCGGTGAGATGTCAAGGATTGAACAAAGAATGGTCAGAAAGGCCTTGGCATGCTTGTTGATGTCACTCTGTTTCCTTTATAGCCAAATGTAAGGGCTATTTTATGGGAAACCTATTCCAATTTACAGACCCTGACTTCACGCATACATTGTCTCAATCTCCAGGGTCTTCCTTTGCTCTGATCTTTCGTTGTCCGATTCCCGAATGCATTTTACAAAAAATGTGTCCAGAATTGCTCGTATATATTTGCTGTCTTTCTTTCAGAGGTCACATTGTGCACATCTTGGGCTATGACAGAGAAGAAGGCACGATCAGAAAGTGCTTTCCACCTAGCACTCTTGACAGGTATGTTGATGCACTGCTTCAATTCCAAGTTTCAATATTTTAAATTCATGGGTTTGTACGTGATCTCTGTGCGCAGCATCTAATCTAACTAGAGCACATGCCTAAAAAATAGGTTTTCTAGTTAGGTTCTTGGTGCTGTATCAAACTATCTTGTTACGTTCACAAAAACACTTTAGTGTTTGGCACTGCTGTAATAGACTCTAAAAAATTGTGCATCCAACACTCATGACTGACCAAAAATGATTGCCCAGTTTCACTGAAGTTGACTGACTGTGATTTAAGAACACTGAATTTTGCCTTAAAATGCTTGTTTAGTAGAGCCAGGAAAAGATAGTGTCAAAAATAAATTAACTGGGCTGGAAATCAACACACATATAGGAAAAACATTTAAAACACAAGCCACTAGCGAACACTTTTTCACAAAGTCTGTGTGTTTGTTACAATAGAGATTTTTTTTTTTTTTTGCAAGAAAGGTGATGTTTGGATGCAGGAAGCACCATATCCAACTCAAACAGCTGCTTATGCTTTGTGTCTTTTTATACATAATTTAGTTATATGGGTCTTTTATTAAGCTTTCAGACCTCTATCAGCTGAAATCAATGCATCCTTCTTGATAGGTTGCAGCTAGCAGTTCAGTACAAACTAGCATAAAGCATTGCTATGACTGATTCATTACCATTACTTGTGCTTTTTGGTCAAAAGAAGACAAACTTCTTTGCTTTCATTAGAAACCTGCAGTTGAAGAATGCAGCTTTACTTCACATGGACTAACCAAATCATCTTTATTACACAAGCATCTTTTAAGAGATTGTGGTGCAATCATGCTCTCAAAATGTGTACGGGCAATAGTGAAGCAGATAAGCCATAACTGAGAATGCATCTCCATAATAAGCAAATATTGTAACTATTTTTACAGTGAGCCTGTCTCATGGTGCCACTTTTTCTTTAATAATGAGCCGCTTTGCAAGCATGGACAATTGATGCTGTTGTTTTATTGAAGCAAATCGAACACTCTTTACATGCAAGGTTTATTGCTTACAAAATGGAAAAACATGTGCACTAAGAAGCAACTTTTTCAAATATTTTCAGGATAGCCATTCACGATACCTTTCGCTCGCCGGACAAATGCAGTCCTTCAATGTGGGTCGAAAGGCTCAGCAAGGAGAAGGAACCATTTACACTGGTCATTGACTCACTTTCGACAGCCCTCATTTATCACCCATTTGACGATGTCTACATGGGCCTCCTGTGCCTGCTGCGAAGGATAAAATGTGAGTCTGGTTACTTTCCCATGTAATGAAATTGCGCTTTTGCTTAAAGGGACACTAAAGTGAAAAATGATTTCTTCTGCATCAGGAAATTACCGTTCTACAACACCAAAAACACCCCTCATACAAAGATAAGACATTTGGTAAGCCAGAAAAAGCACAAGAACGAAATACGGGTGGCAACACCTACTTAAGTTCCCGCACCTGGGGGCTGTGACATTTTGAATTTTGATGGCATGTTCTAGTGCCTGGTAATTATGTATAGCAGTACAGATTGACTACATTGTGTTCTAAAGGAACCAAATATTAAGCATGGCAAGTTTCGGGAACCTTTATTCAGCCAACGCGGCCCAAATGCGAAAACATACTTTGGAATCCCTGACGTCACGCTGACGTACCGGCACTGGGGTTTCAGCGTGAAATTCAAACACTGATACTTGGACCTTCATTTTCTCATCTAATAATCAAACTATTTTTTTGGAATGACTGCCTGCAGGGTTCTCAAGCAATGCTTCATTAGTCTAAACTGATTTATTGTTTCGCTTTAGTGTCCCTTTAACTAGTCATAAGTGATTGGTATATGCTACAGAAGCAGAGTGCTTCAAAGCTGCAGGGTTGGTAATTGTGTAATTTTTTTTTATTAACAGTCTTTAAATGCACCTGGTGATTAGCAGATGAGTATGACACAAATTTCATAACATGGCTTCCAAGATTTTCTGCGTGCCATGGGCACCGCACCAGTCTTGGAAGTAATTACCTTGCGTCGCACTGTTCCTCAACGTCCTTCATTTCAGCAAGTGATAATAGCTTGCTTTTTATGTTTTGGTATGTAAAATATCTACCTTTGAAACCTTTTTATAATATCCATCCATATTTCTAACGTAAAATATATTGCATAAGATCAGCTGTATATCTGTGCTGTCTGAAACTTGTCTTCTTACGCGATCCACTATTTCATTACAGTTGGCCTTTCACTGCTGTGTTTCTCTTTGCAAAAGCTAGTAGCCCGAAATTCGGATGCACAGCAAGAGACAAAGACTGTGAGCATGTGGACGGCACACGTCACCTGCTGTGGTGGCTGAGTGGCTGCCAAGTCTGATAGTATTGGTTCTATTCCTAACCACTGCAACATTGTTTTGATGAGTGTTGAGTGCAGAAACATTTATGTGCTGAGCTCTGGGTGCTCATTAAAGGACCGCAGCTTGTCAAAATTAATCCAGAGCACTTCACTATGTTGTCTCACAAGCCCCTGGTTTGCTTTGGGACCTTAAAATGTGTCTTACGTTCAAGAGGGCCATCTATCATGGAGGGAAATAAAAGGATAAAACGAAGGTCCTAGGAACCTTTTAGCTAGAGAAGGGAGATGGGCACCTTTGTCTCTCTGTCCTTCATTGAAAAAAAGGTGGGGGTGGTCCTGGTAACAACTTTATTCTTGAGAAAAGTCTGAAGTTACTTCAGTTCGTTTACTCTGAGGTGGTCTGCTGTTCTTTGAATTTTTTGGAAACTACAAGAGAGCACCAAGCTCATTATCCTTCTTCATGAACAGCTGCTGTGAGAGCCAAAAGAGCCAAGAAGACAATATAAAAAAAAGAATGAAAGCATACACAGAAGTACTACACTTGATTAAACTTCACTTGACCAAACTCTCAGGTCAACATATTTGCTCGACATCTCCGTGCTGATGTATACATGTTGAGATGTTTGACACGATCGACCATTTTCTTGAGGTTTCTTCTCCACGTATTTTTTCAGCTCGAAGGTCGTCGTGCCACAACACCACCTTTCCTCTGATGAACGCACTGCACTTTAATAATGTTTCTGGGTGATTCCTGTAATGCAGAGTTGGTTGAGGGACATCATTGCCTTCACCACTATGCATTCAACAAGATGCCTAAACCACCGGGTGGCAAACTCTTCACTCAGGTGTCGCCGCAAAGTGTGACGTGTCATGAAACTGCAGTGACTGCTTCACTCAAGGTTGGGCACTGCCCTCTACTTCCTTAAGTTGAGGCACAGTGTCGAGCGCAGCACCTCTAACACCCATGTGCGTTCGTGTGCTGTCTATTCTTGTCGCACAAGCTCACTTTTCCATAATAAAGTGCCAACTAGTCTGGGAATTAATTCTAGGACATACTAGAATATGAGGGTTAGGCTCGCTCAAATCAAATATGGGTGTCACTAGACCTATGTTTTGTCACAGCAGCAGCATGAAAATTGCTTGCTCAGCTCAGAGTCAAGTCAGCCTCATCTAGTAAAGTGGTGCTGTCGACCGTGTGCCCACCACGCCCCTAAAGAAAAATTATTTGGCTACTTTGCTTCCATTCAACAGACAAGCTATCGGATTACACGTACCAGTCGCGAAAGCTCGGTAGCCGTGGCGTCAGTTACCAAACATGTTTGTCAGGGGTTTGGCTCCCGGCTGCCACAGCTGTATCGCAGTGAATGTGAAAAACAAGGAATGCTGGCGAGCTTAGATTTACTGTAGCTGGCTAAGCTAGCCCACGGATAATTGAGAGATGACTGCGAGGAAGAGGGAGTGGGCCAGGGTGCCCAAAACAATTTGGCCCAGTCAACAGATAGGCCTCACGAGACTACCTGAAATAACTGGTGCAGCTTGTGCAAAAGCTGCTGAAGGCAAACAATATATTTTACGGAATGTGCTTTAAAACTTGCCTCACTTTAAATTAAAATGGGCTTTGTACACTCCACATTCATAGATTTTCTCCTAGATGGGGGGATTTAGTTGATTATGCTCAGGCGAAACGATGACAAGCCAACTTTTTCAGATTGTAATGCAGCCTTGTGCTAGGCAATGATGGAAATTGGTTTTGCATTGCTGTTCTCATATCCAACTGGTCAAAATTAATATTCCAGTTAAAGCCATCTCAATGTTGCTCCATGTGAGAGCACTTGTGAATACTGTACATGACTATAGGTTAGCTTGCCATCTTTATTTTTTTTAATAACATTGATTGCCAGCAAGCACACAAAACTGTGCCAAATGAGTGGAGGATATTACAAACTAGCAATCGTTCTTTTTTTTTTCCAGCAAGCGCAAATGCACTTACTAAAAGAACTGCTGGTAAACCAGGATTTGTTCACTCACATACTAGTTGAAGTTCTAATGCAGAAACTTGGGGAATAGGCACTCTCTGAGTGTAACTTGCCATATACAAGGTGGTAAATGCAATAATCAAGGCACAAATAGGCAGGAAACGTTCCGGAGTTCGTGTCATTCGCATAGAATTTCCGCTTATGACTGTGGCGATTCGGACTCCACCACTTTGTTTCGATTGACACCATAGCGCTGCTTATACTGTTTTGTAGGAGGGTGTCTTTAAATCATTCATGCCATCATTGTATGTATGATGCCCAGTAATGTGATGCCCAATGATATGCATGTTACTCCCAAAGGAAGAAATATCTTGAGAAGAAATGACAAAAGAACACAATGTAAGGAAAGGACAGACAGCCAAATGTTTATTCTTTCAAGCAACATATGTAGTGTACCATTCAACAAGAAACAACAGGAAAAATGAAACAGAAGCATACGTACCTAATAGTGCTGCTAGAACAAATGAGCATTCAACTGCTAGTCGTCTGTCCCTTCCCTATGTCCCGTTCTTCTGTGCTATTTTCTGCTCGAGTCACGAATCAGCCAGCCTAAATGCGTGCGCTTCTGCAAAGAAATATCATCTTGAAAATTTGATGTCGTGTCTACTTTGATTGCTTCTCATGCAGTGACTGTCTCGCCAGCTTTGCAGATGATTGTGGCTCTTCTCCACACTGACGTGCACGAGGAACACGAGGTCGACAAGTTGTGCCACCTTGCCGCCACCACCTTGACGCCGTATGCACATGACAGTGTAGGCACACTTGGATGCAAGATTGTTCACAAAAAGCCCAGTGGACGTGTCGTGAGGGATGTAAGTGTGCTCGTGTGCGCCACTGCTCTACCCGTGCAAATGTGACATAACTGAAAGTATTACTACTTGAGGCTTACTCTTCTAACCCTTTCGCTACCAAGCACTCTCTGCAAAAAATGGCCCAAATATACCAATTGTATTTGTTCGTTCAAACAAACACCTAACAAAGAAAGAGCCAAAAAATATAATATCCGAGGTTTTTTTTCTATTCTGTAAGAAGGCACTAAAAGGAAACAACTGAAAGTTTGCTTGACTGCAGCACTAATATAGTTGAACCTCAATATAACGAAGTTTTTTGCTGCAAGTACAACTTTGTTATATCAAGGTTGAACAAAGTTGTACTTGCAGCGAGAAACTTTGTTAAATCGCGAATTTCATTAATTTTAGGTTTTAAAGCGTCTGCATTAAAAACAACTTCACAAATGGTAGAGCATTCCGGGTGGATAATATTCTTTTAGTAAGCACTTATTAACAAATGGCAGGAAGGTCAGTCCATAATACTGTGAAACCCCGTTAAATCGTAGTTGGCCGGAGCTCGGAAAAAGTACACACTGAAAAGTGGTACTGCTTAACCGAAATAGCGTGAGATCGCCCACTTAAGTGTCAAAAACAAAACTCAGACAAAGTGCGATGAAAGGGCAAAAACATTCAGTATCTATGCACTTTGCGCTACAAAAGTGTTATTTTCGTTTGATGCCGTGGCAGCCTAGCAGCGACGACAGCGGCCTCAAACTTACTGAAGCTGCAAGCCAGCTTTTCAGCCAGCCCCCTCTTCTCGGCAAACTCGCATGGCAGATTCCTCGTTGGCGTTGCAAATTCTCTGTGCATGGGAGTGGTAGCACTGCAGAAGTCGCGGGGTGCATTTTTCATTACGAGGTGCTGTTCTTGTAGCGACGATTGTATTCATGAGGCTGACGTCACTGGCAGGCCTGAATCTCCCGTGCTGTTGCCTTCCCTGTCGTCCTCATCACTCTTGTTAGGTGACACTTTGGCAACAAGAGATAACGATGGCAAAAAGTTTAACCTCGTAGCCGACATCTTGTCGCGGTCGCAGCAGCGCTGCCGAGCAGCTTCTTCACATATTAAATGCCACACACCGTAGTCAACAGTAGATCCCTGTCACATGCCAGCACCTACTTCTTTGTGTCACATTCAGTAGCACAAACGATGTCCCATTTTTCTTCTATGCTGAGCACCCGGTGTTTTCTGTCCAAGCTTCGGCATGACGTCAGTCCTAGCTTGCACGACGCCACAACACTTTGTGGCATGGTGCCGAAATCGTGTTGATGTTGATATGGCTCCACGGGCAAACTCACAGCGCACTTGGAGGCCGTTGTTTTGATCTCTGAGGCTTGCAGTTCTGCCAGGCCGCCTGATGGGGACGAAAGACCACCGCGATTGCTTGAGAAAAAGCGGAAACACTATGTTTTAACTGATACGTATGCAAAAAGCTGGTAGAGTTTATGCGGACACAAAGCATGTTATGTTCAATGGCCACTGAGTTGGGCATTTGACTTTACTACATTTAAAATGAAACTGTTGTTTAAGCGGGTACGGTTGAACGAGGTCTTACTGTAGTGCAGTTATGAGCGCCAGCGCATGCTGTGCAGATTGTACCACGGGCATTGCATCGACACGGCTCACGGCGTCCGAGATTTGTGTGTGTTGCATCGCACGTCGCCATAAATATTGGATGCCATATCTGACCACGTTTAGTGCCCGCAGCCGGTGCCTACAAAAGAGTGTAAAAAGATACTGATATTGGTCCTGAGCCAAAAAAAATAGTCAGTTTCACCAGAAATGTGGAGCATCGAGGGCTATAGCAAAGAGACTACACAAAGTAAGGTTCATAGATTTATCAATGTCATGTGTGCTCACGCAAACATTAACAGATCTCGCTCGATGACCTCAAACTCGCAGTCACAATGTCAGTGAGCAGTTCGTACCATGTCTCAGAGACTTGAGATTACACGACCGCCAACACTAGACGCGCAGAAATAACAAAATGCGTCTGAAGGCACCATCCATTTTGGCTTGCCGCGGAGAGATTACCTTCAAGATCGATACAGCGCATGGCCTGCGCACGGATGTGCATGAGGAGAGAAAGGCAGATAGGCGCATTCCTGCCCCCGCTTGACCTAGCACGTGCTTGATCATGTTACCACGCATTCACTCCCTCCCCATCCCTTTTGCTCAGAAGGAATCGTCAGCTCTCGTGTGTTTTTCTGACTTATATACCAACGCGACAAATGGCACAGTGGTGTTTCCTGGTGCATGCTTTGACAGCAGTTTTTCCACTCAAACTTTTCATGCAGAAGGATGCTTGAATTAACTTTTGCCTCAGCCAGCATAGTTTTTTGGTAGATTTACTGGCCATACAGGCTCCAAGTACATGATTAAAATGGCCGAAAACTTCTTTAAATTAAAACTGTGTCACAAAGTTACTTTGTTAAATTGCAAAAAATAAATACATGGTTTTAATGCAACTAAGATTGGGAAATTAAAATAGTTCATTACATTGCAAATTTTGTTCAATCAAAGTTCGTTATGTCGACGTTTGACTGTAAAAACTTTGACAAACTTCAAAATTCTAAGGAAAGCTTAAAAGGTGTGTTTTTTGCTCTAAACTGGGGTGATACTTTCCCTCTGATGATCGCTCGTATAAAGTGGCTTTCTACCTTTCTAAAGGTTGGCCTCCGTCTAGGACACTTCAAGGTGCACTGTGCCATGCAGTACTCTTTGCACCCATCCTGGTTTCCTTCAAGCGCTTCTGTTCCAATTACCTGATCGAGGATTGCTTTGATTACACACAGTGCCTCCTTATTGGCCTTTGACTTTTAGCAGTATGTCAGAATGTATGCTTAGAGAAGTGGTGAGTGACAAGTCGGGACGTCAGTAGCCGAGGATTTGCATCCTTTCTGTGACGTTCAGTTCGGGAGTTCTCGTCAGTCAGAGCCTCTACAAAACAATGATGTCATTTTGGAAAGCTAGTTGCCCTTACAAAAGCGTGCTGCTCTGTCTTTTCACCTGCCATGCAACGTTGAAAGAAGCGAGTGCAGTGAAACCAACTTTTGAAACAACGATTGAAATGTACAAATTATAAGGAAAAGGAAAGTGGACGAAAAGACAACTTGCTGCTGGTGGTAGCTGTACCCAGGTCTTACACATCATGCGTGTGTCACAGATATACCTGCCTGGTAGGTTTATTCGAGTCAACAGAATGAATGCTCAACAGCAACATGTTACACAAACAAACACTTCATTGAGATGTTAAAAGCAACAAAACACACACAAACCAGCATCAAAGTACATAAAAGTAAACGATAGAAATACTCATGTATTAACTGATCCCTCTTTCATGCTAAAGTTCATCAATCGCTCTTACACCCCAACCAGGCTTGTGCTCGTTACAAAATAAAAAGGTAACTAATTACAATTACTTCATTCAAAATTAGAATTGATCACATGGACGCATTACTGCCCCACGAAATGTACTGAATTACTAAAGAAGTAATCGATTACTTCTATGTTACTTTCCTCCCACCTTTCATTAACATTGCACAAATACAGCACTGAACAAGTTGGCCGTGGCTGTTTCAGTGCGTCCACTTACCTTCACCAAC
Source organism: Dermacentor andersoni (assembly GCF_023375885.2). Lineage (NCBI taxonomy): Eukaryota > Metazoa > Arthropoda > Arachnida > Ixodida > Ixodidae > Dermacentor > Dermacentor andersoni. The sequence continues at coordinate 83,968,357 of NC_092816.1, forward strand.
ACCTGTTTTTCAAAATTTTCGTTGGTCATCTACCCGTGTTTCTTCCGCAGACGTCAGCAGCGGCATTGGAAACTCACAGGTGGGGTTGTAGTGTACAAACATATTCCACACAATATTGTGGTTACTCAAGGCATGCTTAAATACTCGCATCTGGGTCCTCTATGAAGCAGAGAACATCATTACAGTACCGACGAACCAGTCAGGAGCATCATCATCCGGGGGTGTTGATAACCTTATCCCTCTTTCGACGGCAGTATGTTTGTGACCCAGATCGCACCTGCTGACGTGTCGAAGACAACATTGCTCAGTACTTGTAGGGCTTCAGCAGATTAGCAACTGTGCCTGCTGGTGTTCACATTGCACTGGAACAGCTCTGCCCAGCAGTCTGGAACGGCACTGGCTTTGGCCAGTAGCAGCACATCCACTGTCAGCGCTTCAAGCGCTGACGTGTCAACAGCTTTCGGTTATCTCAGGACTAGTGCTAGTTATGAAGGAGATCAGCAGCTCGCCGAGCCTAGCTCTCGAAGGAAACGTCTCTGGTTACCATGGTGCTGTGGCGGGACCCATTGTGGCACTCCTTGGCTTTTGTAAGAACGCTGCACCCCGGCCATTCATTTGTCGATGCATGCGCCCATCTGCCCATCCACCAAAATGGCTTCTTTCCTGGCCTTTTTCTTCCACGTGCTACCTGGCAGTTCTTTTTCCTCATTTCTTGCCTGTTTCTTTTTTTCTCTATCACTTGGCTCGTTTGCTCTCTCCTTTTCATCTGACACGAACTTTCTTCCCATCTCACTTCTCACTCCTGACAGTTTGCAATACTCTACCAATCGAGCTACGGCAGCGCCTATCCTCCTGTCCACTTTCCTGGGTATTTTCTTGTGTTGCACTGAGTATAGCCCTGGGAGTGTTAGCCAGTGCCACTTACAGCCATGGCGACAGGCTGGAACTGTATGCATCACATAGTATGTAAATTTAGGAGCAGGCAACTGGCCAATACACTCTTGTATGCTACCTCACGGCAGCAAGACTATGGGTCATGACCACTGGGTCATGCAAGGGACCAGCTGAACATGAGTGGTTGTTTGTAGTCTTTTTATTTCCCACTTACTGCATTGCAAACAGAAGGCAGCATTCAGTGCAGTGCTTTTTTTTTTAGACAATTTTCTGCAGTTTCGCCTGTTGATTTGGCTATGTATGAAAAGCTGTCTCTAGTTCGTGAAATACTTGCACGTGAAATACTATTCTGCCTAGTTGAGCTATTAATTATTGCATTGTTATTGTCGCTTACTATTTTTTTTTTTTTCAGGATGAAGAGTTTGTTCTCAAGCCAGACCTGTCCATCACTGACATCAAGAAAGTAGCTCAAAAACAGGATGCAAAACCTTTTGTAAGTGTGTGTGTTCAGCAACATCCATTTTCCATGCACAGTGCTGATGTAATTATAACATGTTTCTGAACAGTTGTGATGGTGAAAATTAGCTGTCGAATTGTGTTCATTTATACAGTAGACTTCCATTAACTCAACTGTGGTTAGTCAGATTTTTCAGTTGTAATTCAATTTTGACCATAGGTCCCATCTGGTGCCCGCACATTTCTAGGAGCCAAAACTTTCTTTATTTTATTATGATATTGGCCCTTGGCGGGTAATTCAAACTTGGCTGGTCAGCAAGCACACACCTGACCCCAGTGGCTGCAGCGCATGTCTTGGTTATGCTAGGGTCAAGTGAATGCGTCGAAGACATGTTATCTCCCTCCAAAAACGGCAATTTTCAACCTGCTTCAACCGCCCAGACAAAATAGCAACTTTACATTACCTGTTCTTCCTTAAGGTGCAGCAGCCTGATCCTACGGCCAACCTTACCTTCAACCTTCGACTCAGTGAAGAAGAGAAAGCAGCCAAGGATAACCTGGTGCTGCCATATATCAAGTAGGCATTGCAACATTTTGGGATCTGTTTATGTGATATTGTCATGTGGTGATGATAGGCGATTGATAGGTAGATGGCAGCATGGAAAACTTTAAGCACATTTAGCGTGAAATAGCTTCATATGAAGTTTTTCTTGACTTTGAAATCACTGTGCACAATTGAAAGGTAGACAGGGACATTTTCATATGATGATTTCATGGAGGTGCTCAGGACAACCGAGTACAAATCGCATGGAAACGCCTGAGCGATGTGTTGGCGAACTTTAAAGCATGTCGTTTAAGTATAACCTTTGCAGTAAATTACACATTGAAGCACATTGGAGTGTTGTGTGTTTTGTGAAAGACACATTATTTAGTGCACCCTCCCAGAAGAACTACGACATTGGAAGTGGAGCAATGCAACTGTGCATATTATCTTTTCTTCCTCTGCCTTTTTCTTCTTTTGTCTGAAAATTTGTGAATTACAATGCAGCATTCTTTTGCACCACACGAGACACAGTAATCATACATTATTCATGTTTCCACTGTATCCAACATTCGATGCTCGGTGCAAAGAACTCGCATACTTATTCAACTCTAAATGTTTCAGATGCATTTACCTATAAAAAGGTACTGGCACATACGGTATTTTCAATGTTGTAGAAACTCTACCACATACTTCTTGCACCTAAGTGGATCACACTTAGCTAGGGGTGTGCAAAAATAAAAATTTTTGTATACAAGTTGATTATGAATACTTAACTTTGAATATTAAATAGAATATTGAATAATAATATGTGCATGCATTAATTAGCAAGTTCAGTTATTGTAACATGTTTGAACATTGTAATTACAATGTCAATGGTACTAAATAAGACTATTCAGCCATTATACTACATAATATTATGCATTTGGCTCATGTTAGCTTGGAAAATTGAGTAATTCCCACTAGCTGTCTGTTCTCGCCAACCTGTGCCTTACTATACAGCATCAAGTGCCTGTAAACTCGGGGGCATTTGACCCTGTGCCAGCCGTCACTGATCGCATTTGCAGCCAAGCAATAAGCTCAGGATTGAGGGTGACGCTGCATGAGTGCACCCTCGCTGTCGGCATGCCTCTTGCTATTTAGAGGCTGGCTTTCCCGCATAACTTAGACGTCCAGTAAACGCATATTATGAGGAAAATTTCACCAGCAACATGAAATTATCACAAAATTAAGCACAATATCAGGCACATATTCCTAGATTACATAGAAACAAACGCCAAGAGCCATGTTTGCGCCCACACAACCAGCAATATATTCGATTTGTTTAGGATATGTGTATTCAACCGAATAATTGAAAATTTTCGAATATCCAGTTCTCAAATCAAATACGATTATTAAAAATACAATAGTCTATAATATTCAAAATTTTCAAATATTTGACACCCCTAGTACAGTGAAACCTCGTTAAACCGTAGTCGGCCGGAGCTCGGAAAAAGTACGTACTAAACGGTAGTACTGTTTAACCGAAATAGCATGAGATCGCCCACTTACCTGTAGAAAACGTAACTCGGAGAGAGTGCGATGAAAGGGGAAAAAACATGCAGTATTTATTCACTTCGCGCGACATAAGTGTTATTTTCGTTTGATGCCGCGGCGGCCTAGCACGACGACAGCAGCCTCAAACTTACTCAAGCTGCGTGCCAGCTTCTCAGCCAGCCCCCCTCCTCTCGGCAAACACTCGCACGGCAGATTCCTCGTTGGCGTTACGTATTCTCCGTGCACGCGCGCACTAGTGCTGCATAAGTTCCGGGGCGCCTTTTTCATTGCCGGGTGCCGGAGTTCGGAAAACTTTTCGTTTAGAATAGTTACGTTATCGCGCCCCTGTTCTCGTTGCGACGATTGCATTCACGAGGCTGACGTAACGCGCAGCTTCTGCCACTGTCGGGCCTGAACCGCCCGTGCTGTCGCTTTCCGTGTCGTCCTCATCACTGTCGCTAGTCGACACTTCGGCAACAACAGAGGCAACGATGGCGAAAAGTCGAACCTCGTAGCCGACATCTCTTCGCGGTCGCAGCAGCGCTGCCGAGCAACTTAGCATTCCAAATGCCACACACTGTAGTCAACAGCAGATCCATGTCGCGGGCCAGCGCCGACTTCTTCATGTCACGTTCGATAGCACGGACGATGTCTAATTTTTCTTCTATGCTGAGCACCCGGCGTATTTTTTATCCGAGCTTCGGCATGACGCGAGTCCTCGCTTGCACGACGCCATAACGCTCTCTGGCACGGCGTCGAAATGATGTTGATGTTGATGCGGCTTCACGTGCAAACGCACAGGGCGCTTGGAGGCCGTTGTACCGATCTCTGAGGCTTCTTGTTCCGCCGGACCGCCCGGTGGAGACGACGCACCGCCGTGTTTGCGCGACGAAAAGTGGAAACGCTACGTTTTAACCGATGCGTACGCAATAAGCTGGTACGGTTTATGCGGATACTAAATACATTATGTTCAATGGCCGCTGAGTCGGGGAATTGACTTTACTACTTTTAAACCGAAACTACTGTTTAAGCGGGTACGGTTTAACGAGGTTTTACTGTAGTGAAACTTCTGCATGCTGGAGGAACATCTTGTTCACCATGTGCAAGTGACTTCCATTGTGAAGGATCAATAATAATACATTTTTCATAGTACATCTCCTCGGTGCTGAAGCGCAATCACATACTTGAGGGAGAGGTTGTGGATGAGGAAGTAGTACTTCCTCATGCAAATTCCTCTCCTAATCCCGTTTGTAGTACCCGTCTATGTTGTGAGATGCCTTAGTCTCCATTCCCGCTATTTTTTACTGTTTGTGCGTGATCATAACATGCTCATTATGTCTTTTTGGGGTATGAAAAGCAGGAAGGCACATGTTTTTTGGAAAGAGCCTGACCTGGATTTTTATTTCCTACCGGCTATAGTTGGGGCATTTTGAAATGTGAAATTGTAAAGCATTATATTCAGTGCGAAGCATGGCAAAGCTGCCAACTTTTAAATGTTTCATAAAGTTTTCAAATTTGTGCTCGTTCTGCAATTTTATAAATCTTGCATCAAGATTTACGAAAAATGAATTCTGTTTTGGAAAACATTTAAATGTGTTGATAGATGGAATGGGACTACATTACAGAAATTATGGTAACGCATATCGGCACCGCCCTTTTGTGGCAGCACAAGATGCCACATGCCTGAGAGACATTTCCTTCAAACGTATTTATTAAAGGGGCCCTGAACCACTCCTCATGCTTGGTGAAATAACATAGGCCACAGGTAGCATAGGCTGTTGTGAACATCTCAGCCAAGTTTTGCTGCCTTACGTGGTGCATGGAGCTCACAAGCAGATCGTGAAGTCCCCTTTCTCTCAAACGCTCTTTTCAACAGAAAACCCAGTACTCACTCTCTTCTGGACACTTTATTTCATCATCGGACGCTTTATTTCATCATTCCCTTAGATGGCTGCTATTTGCCAATGGCTGACATCAAACTGCAGTTGGCTACATGGCACAGATACCGTGGCCGCCGCGTAGTGCCATCAAGGGTCCACTGGCTAAGCCTACTGCGGCTCGCTAAGGACAACCACGTTTGGCTTACATTTAGCGCGTCGTAGGCACCAAAGGCGAAAGTTGTGGCATTTACGTTGACATCCAAAATAAAATTTCAACTGTGCGCCACGGTGACATTTACGAGGCGGAGCGTTGTGGGCACGCCCTGCTGCGCCGTAGCCTTCAGAGTGCAAGGCACTGGAGAAGGAATGGGAGCACAGCGGAGGCCATGTTTGATTGCCAATAACTCCACTGCTGCTGAAGCATTGAAGTACTTTCTGCTGCAAAGTATTTCTGAATAGCCTATTTTCACTTCAAATGCCTTTCTCCACTTCGATAAAAAGTGTTTCAGGTGCCCTTTAAAACAAGTTTCTGAAGCATGCCAAATTGAAAATGGCAAAGTCGTGAAAAAGTCCCCATGATCTAAAAACAAGGTTGTTAGTTTGTGCTTTTGCAGGCTTGCTGCTATTTGTGTGCTGTGTATAAAGGTAAACCATTTTTAATAAAGTGTGCATGTGTCCCACAAAAGGTGTGCACTCAGGGTAAGCTTTTTAAAAATGCATGCTATTCTCCGCCTCCCACATTGCTGTGCCTGGATTTTTATGAATTTTCAAGTTCACAGGTTGGCAGGCAGGGCATGGTTCCAAATATAGGGCAAGCTGCATTCTGGCATTGGCAATCCTCTGAAGAAAAGTAATCTGGCATATTTGCACCGATTCATCACACCTGCTTAGTTGTTACAAGCTACAGCCTCAGTTTATGTACAGGCTAGCATTGAACCCTCTGTGTTCTGTTAAACACGGGAAACGATATCAGATGATTTTCAGTTTGTTTGAGTGCAACATTGGGTTCTAATATTTGAAGCGCTTTTATATGAATTTATGCCATCAAGTTTATTTGGTGTTTGACATTTGCAGGAAACCATCTTCCAGCACTGGAAAAGGGGAGATCACTTATGTCATGGAAAGGGAAGATGACTTTGACGAAGAAGATGATCCGGATGATGACTTGAACTTCTGATTGCCATACATTGTTTCGTATTTATGTAAATAGATAACGCTGATTTTATACCTGCTATGTTGTGTTGCGATCATTTCTTTCATAGCCAGTGATGGGAATGCTGCACCAATCTGCATTGATTGGAACTTGTTGCTCTATAAAACTGTTTGCACTGTTTTTTAAAAAATGGCGTCCTTGAATTTAGCGTCAGGCTTAATGTATGCTCACAGGGATTCGGTACCGGACCACGGTTCATGCTTTTCATCAACTGTTTTTGGTAAAGCTTGTGGTAAAGAACACCAATGAGCAAGCAGCGTAGCCCTTACACTTCCTCCTGTGAGTGCATATCAGCGGCAAAATAAAAAGCATTATGCACTTGCGCTGCTCACTACGATTCATGAAACAAAATCAGAATGTGTGGAATATCAAGCTTGCGAAGCGGTCCTGCCTTAAAGGGACAGTAAAGAGAATAATAATACTAATTTGAGCTGCAATATCAAATTGCCCATTTCTATATCAGAAAAGCCACTCATACCATGAAAAGAGGCGTGGTAAGCCAGAAAAGACGCAAGGATGAAAGCCGGGTGGCAACACCACCTTGGAGTTCCTGCAACGGCTTGCTGTCATGACATCATGGATTTGGACGGTGAGTGCTTCAGTCTAGTTAACTGTTTACTGGTAAAGTTGGACTACATAAGATTGTCACGGGACAGTTATCCAAGCGCGCGCACGAGGATGCAGCAAAAGGAAGACGATGAAGGCGTGCCTCAGCTTGTGTGTGGATTTCACCATGTCGCCTATTATGCATAGCTACTGTAAATACATATTCCTCCCCTCGCCTTCCTTGTCACAATATTGCTACGGAACAGCCGCCACAGTGTGGCTGCGCTGAGGAGGACGAAGACGATGTGTGTGCCGGCTTGATTTAGCGTCGCCATTTTGGCCTCCGTTAGCTTCCCTGTAAATAAATTGTAAATAGGATTCGGCTTCAGCTACACGCAATATTAATTTGGTGGAGGTGGACGTGCCCCGTACCCGTTGTGGAGCTTCGCAATGGCAACAACGCAACTTCGGCTCCTGCAGGCGGCACTTCATCTACGCAAGCATCTCCGCCTGCAGCCCCGACCTACGTCGCCGTTTCCCCACCTCGGTATCCTGGTGTTTTCAACGTAGTCGGCAGTCCTGGTGTTGACGACTGGCTCCGCTTATACGAACGTGTCAGCACCAGTCACAGGTGGTGCCCGACTATTATGCTTGCCAACATTCTTTTCTACCTCGACGGAGCTCCACTGGCGTGGTTCCAGACTCGCGAAGAGGAGATCTCGAGCAGGGATCTCTTCAAAGACAAGCTCCACGACCTTTTTGGCAATCCGTTTGGTCGACAAGTCAATGCCAAGAAAGCCCTTGCCACACGTGTGCAGACGTCGACCGAGTCCTACGTGTTGCATATTCTCGACGTCTTGGCCCTTTGTGCCAAGGCTGACCCGAACATGTCTGAGGACGATAAGGTTAACCACGTCCTCAAAGGCATTGCTGACGACGCGTTCAATTTACTGGTGTTTACGAACGTCACCAGCATCGATACCATCCTCAAGGAGTGCCGCCGTCTTGAGCATGATAAAAGCCGCTGGGTATCCCAGCACATCACGTGACTTCCCAACACAGCTGCTACGTCATCCTGTGACGACCTCGTCCACCAGCCGTCGCGATGTGACAACATGATCCGCATCATTCGTCGTGAGGTCGAAGTGGCACAATCGGCGGCCCCTTCATTCCCGTTACCTGATCATTCTCCGGTGACAATCTCCTTGGTCCAGGCCGTCGTCTGTCAAGAGCTGTCCAACGTCGGCCTGCAATCCATTTGTTCCGTACGCTCGGAGCCTCTTTCTCCCCGCACGTCCCCACCCCGCTCTTCTTACTCCTTTTATGGACAGCGCAACCCTCGAAGAGCTGAAGACTGAACTTAGCAAATTTCAAGAACTTTAATGCACGGCAATGGCCCTAATGCCAAAAAAGTACTTCAATATCTGTGAGGTCACATTGGCATATCAGCCTGGGCTTTCAGCACAATATTGAATAAGTGGAGCTGTGAACATTTTCTTTTCTAATGCAATCTACTTATAACCAGGAAATTGAATAAAACAGAGTTTTGAAAGAATATTTTATCAGACTAAACTGATTTAGTGTCTTTGTAGTGTCGCTTTAATGTTAGTTAACTTGCGCATTTTCCTGCAGCGCAGCCGGTAGTATGTCTTTTTTGTGTAGGCTCGCCAACGTTGCATGTTGCGGTGAATCACTTTTGTTCCTAGTTCTTATAAGGAAATGGTTATGTAAGCTAAAGAAAGGACTAAATTTTGTTTTTCTCTGTGGGTGTGTTCGTGGAGACATTGCACATTATCCAAACACAGGAGGAGCGAGGGCTCCAAAAGTAGCTCTTGCCTTCTCCGAAGGCTGCTGCAAAACACTGAAGGGCATTTCCACCACTGGCTAACACACCTATGACATTCAGGAAGGCAGAAGATTTATCTAGTTAGTACATCTTCAAAAAACCTGCTGTACTGACACAAACACAAAAGGGAAGTTAACAGCAGTGCTGTCCTTTTTGTGTGTGGTGTTGTGCTTTGCAGGAATTTTGCAGACTTTTTACAGAATTCGGTAGGCTTTCAGTAGTACTGAGGGCAATTTTATCAGTCTTTGGATTTGCATGTCAAGTGGTGTTATACAATCACATTGTTATTTTATACAAGCTCTTACAGACAGACAGCGCTAACCATTATGACAAGAGCTGAAGGAAAAGAATCGCTACATTGTGTTCGTGAGGGTACAGGCATGTCTGTATAGAGCACAGGAGCTCCATGTAAAATATGATGGGGCCGCTGTCTACCCGCACCATTTACCATGTTTGTGGTATGTGCCTCCAAGAAACATCTCCAAAAGACTATCTGCAAATATCATGCGCTTCGTCGGCACCACGGTCTGCCAAGGAGGAGCCGAGCGGGAGGAAGAGGAGAGGTAGTCGGCTCCAAGGCACGGACAGCAGAGGTCTCATCCAGTGAGCAGCCTGAAGAACGAACTATATAAGTGAAATCCCAGTGCGTAATCATTCAATACAGTTTCGCTGTTCCTTCTAAACGAACCAACTCATTTTCTCCAACATGACGCAGCCGACAGGATGAAATCGGTTAAATTCTCATTAACTAAACTTCAACTATATCTTAGGCTACTATAAGCATGGAGTGCCAAGCTGCGGAAGACCCCGTTCAAGCTGGATCAACGACCACAACCAGTGACCTGTTGTTCTCCGACGAGAGAAAAGCCCTGAGCATGCTCAAGAAGAACTTGCTTATGAACTCAAGACTTGTCTTCTCTGTCACACAGGCACCGAAGAGGAGCTCATGACTAAACTCGTCAAGGACAACGAATGGGAACAAGCTCACGACACTGAAGAGAATCAAATGATGCAACCAACAGCTGGCAAGCATCCAGTCTTAATGTTGTCAATGAAAAGCTGCAAGCCGAAATAGAAACACTCAAGAGTGAAGGACGACTTCTCATCTCGAGGGGGTAAGACACAACCAGTGGAACATCATCTCAACATTCGTCAAGACGCCGAACTATGCGTCCCAATCAAACTCACCCGAGCATGCTACGTCTTGTGAAATCTTTATTGGATAATCTGGAGTCCGCAACACTCTGTGACAGAACCTGACATCACCCGATTGCTGTCAATACATTAATGGTCGAACCCCAATCAAGGTTGTCAGATTGTGTATCCCAAACGCAAGCTATATAAGTTCATTCGACCAACAATACATCAGCTGCCATTCTATTTTACAACAGCTCAGTACATTCGGAAGTCCAAACTTGGATAACGGAAGTCAAATGTATCACATTTCTCACTCACTGTCCCTGACACCGGTGAACGCAATAACCTGCCCACAATGTCCAGCACGTGACTGGTATGCAACCTATGGAAGACATTTCGCAACCAGAGAATTATGGGCACCAGCTCTTGCTGACTGTTTCAAGCAAAAAATGACGATGCAAGAATTCCTTGACTTCCAGGCAAAATGCATGTTTAAAAGCGGGATGAATCCTTCACTGAGTATGTTTACTTCAAAAATTCAACACTGAAGAAAGCTCCATACTACCTCGTAATGAAGCACAAACTTCTCATATTTTCTGACATCACAGATGATAAATGGGCCACTCCACGGCGCCACGGTCTGCTGAGAAGCCGAGTGGGAGAAACAGGAGAGGCAGTCAGCTTCGAGGTACGGACGGCAGAGGTCTCGTGCAGCGTGCAAACCGAAGAATGAACTACAGCGTACTCTCTTTAAATGGAATCTCAAGAGACCAGGGAAATTGGTTCCGTTTATCAGGAGTTCCACTTACTGAGAGACAAAGCTGAATACACTTGCCTGAATACAAAACCAACCAACCATGAGGATGGTGTTCCATTAAGAGGCAGTTCCATTTAAGCGATGTCCGTTTATCGAGATTCCACTGTATATTAGTGAAATCCCAATGTGTAATCATACAAGACAGCTTTGTTATTCTTTCTAAATGAACCGACTCGTTTTCACTGACAGGCGACAACCTTAACACCAGAAACCTTGTCAACAATCACCATGTTTGTAATGTCGAATGCATGAAGCAGCATGCTTGAAAAATTGAGTGAGACACCGTATGGCATCTGAAATTCTATCATAATTGTGGATTGCTCCTATGTAGATCTAGCGGTACGAAGGGAAGGTCTGAATAAGCTATGGGCCCACCCTCGCACAGACCTTGCTTCTCCCAGAGTACTATACACATTTTTAAGTTTTCAGCGCATTCCCTGCCTCTGCATTTGTGCAAAAAAGAAACTCTGTGCCCGTTCAGCTATCTATGGAGAGACAATTTAAACACTCAAAACTTGCAGGTTAAACTTATGACAGCAGGTGGGGCACATGTCTTGGTGCTCTGTTCTGTCTCGGCAGAGCAGCCATGGCAAGCTCGTATGGCAGATCAGTCAGCACGGACAGACAATTTATTTATTCATTTATTTATTTATTTATTGCAAATACCTACAGCGCCTGAGTTGGGCATTATCGTAGGGGGGTTATTTACAAACATAAAGGTCAACTTTGTGAACAACGGCATCATATCATCTGTGGTATTAAAAATACTATCATCGTAATTAGTAAAGAAAGACAACACATCCAATACTAACAACATCCGATTATAAAATTTGTTACACAATGCATAAAACGGCATACTGGAAATATTGTCTAAAACAGATTCATGTAAAGTTCTCTATGGCAGATGAAAAACTGGGTGCAGACACTATCTCATCAAGAGGACTTATGAATGACGGAAGGCTGAGAAAGTTGGCAGGGATTTGTGGTCCAAACATATGCAGGCATGCAAGCCACGGACTCGGGAAGAACAAGAGAGGCAACCCAAATGCCTAGTGTAAAATGAAAGGAATAGTTCTTCACAATAGTCGTACAGTGGCAACCACTATGCATTTCAGTTGACATTTCTGTTGTCCTTCTCATTCTTCTTCAGTCCGTGTTTTGCACACCTGCATATTCATACCATGAAATGAATTTATGAACTGTTTGTAAATTCTGAAGACGGGGAAAGTGACAACAAAGAACCAGCTTTTATGCAGCACGAAATATCTGTCAAACCAACACATGAAACATTTTTTGAATATAACGGCAGAAGAAGGGTTAAAAATAAGTCTCGCACAAAATGGCTAAGGTGTTCAACTATATTGTATAATGTTTATTCTGCGTGCGTGATCACTAATGGCCCCTGGCAGATGCCAGGTTCTTCTCTGCTTCCTCTCGGCTGCTGCGAACCTCCAAATAGGTCTGTAGGGCTAGCTCCATGTGGCTCCGTTTCTGGGAGTTGTTCCTCGTGTAGAACTGTGGGAAGCCAAAAAGAAATACAATAATGGCTGTGTAAGGAGCATACGTATAATAAAGAATTGATTTCTTCTTAAAAAAAAATACAGCATGTAAGTACACTGCCATTTACTTGTGACAATCCAAACCTGAATAATACAAGCCTGAAGGTCCTGGTAACTTCAAATGTACTGTATCACTAGTCAAAGCTCCTTATGATAAAGTAGCTTATAACACACTAAGGAATGCTATAACAATGCAATTGTCAATTCATTTACTCCACCTTGTGGACCGATGGAGCATTACATCAATTTCTCTTAAATCTAGTAATTTTCCTCGAAATTCTCATAGAAACCTACACATTCAAAATCTTGTTTTAACGAAGCAAAAGATTTCTTTAAATCGCTATAATAAACTTTTTAATAAAGTGCAGACTAAAGAATTACTGATCATTTAATGTCGTATAGGCCAAAATCTGGCAGCGCATTATGCTGCTTGTAGGTTCTTCGAATTAGCGTTTCAAAAATCCCTCGAGCTGTCAGCTACCCAACAATGCACCAAACCGTCCAAGCTGCGTGTTGGCAATTAAACACGCACTCTAATGTTGCCACCTCAAACTGCAATCTGCCACGAACGCCAGCTCCTGCGCTCTGGTGTAATGTCTGGCCCACACGACACGCTGCGCCTTGTTCGTAGGGAGCATGAGGCTTGCAGTATGAAGGTAAATAGATGTGGTGCATGCTGCCCTTCTCAATCGTGGCTCTGATAGTGTGTTGCAGAACTCGCAAAGCTTTCCTTTCGTAAGTGCTCCTTGCAATTGGCTGGCCGCCTTCACTAAATGTACGTACATGTCCAGCAAAAGGAGTGGCTGGAATTTCTTCTTGAAAACAATTCTAGTGCAAGAGCTTTTTGTGAATGCAGTTCCTGGCAAACATCCGCAGCCAAGAGGCAGTATTTTATAATGACCCATTGAGTTGTACTCCTTGTTCTTTCACTCTGACAAAGCCTCGTCACTGTTGTTGCTGGGATCGGGAACTCTGCACGATGTGTGATAGCAATAAAAAATTAAATGCATCGTTACAAACTGTGACCACTGCTCGCGTACTCAGCGATCGCTCGGATGAATTCGTCTTAATCGTGTCGGTGAAGCACTGCTACCCTCCATTCAGCGCACCACCTGTCACTGGACCACAGTGTAAATATAAATGCTTTACAAACATCCACTTGTAACCACGAAAAAGCAAGAACTGCTCTCACTCCCCACTTTTATCCACATGAGCTCCCCACATTTGACAAATTAATCACCCAGAGCAATCATTCACCTCCATGTCATGCACTATGCCGCGACTGCAATCCAGACCACACATCTCGGAATCATTTACTAGATGACAGGGACCTCTTTCGACGCAAAATACGTCATTTTAGTTTGAGCACTCGACCTTTACTTTTAGTTAGTATTATTTTTTTAAATATGGTTTTCCCCCGCTCCTCCCTAATTCATGAACTGTGCTCACCTAGGCTACCAACTAGCCTGTGTGCTCAGATTGCCCCATCTCTCTGAGCAGTTGAACGAGTTGTGTAAACAGATTCGATATTTAGCTAGCCTTGAAAATGGCTATTAACTGCTTGGCATGAGTTTATACTGACAAAACTTACGTATAATTTGCACACAAAATGTCTATTTTTTGTTAGATTATTGGAATAGAACCTCATCCATATGTTTAGGAAAAAACTCGAGAAAGAAACGTACCGTCAGAGTACAACCAGAAGTCCCTAAAAAATTTGGCAGTCAACTGTTGTTGACACCCATGTAATGCAAAGTGCTGCGCGAATCATTGCAGCACGAGATGCCAACAGGGGCCAAAGCGGTGAGGCTCAAGCGGCCCTAGAAGCACACTGTCATTTTTGTGGATTTGGCACGCTTACATTTAAGCTCCTCAAATTCGGCCCGTGTCGGGAGCTTCTTCAGCTGAGGCAGTTCGGCGGGAAGTTTTGATGTGCCTACTTTGCAAGAACCATTTCAGCACGAGGCGCCAGCACGCGTTGAGCTGGCAGGGCCAGAGCGGCCCGAGACCCACTTTTGTCATTTTCTTATTGCACTGCATTTTAAGGTGTCATTATTGGAAGTCTACTATACAACACCATGCTTACACCACCACTCACACGCATCTCCTTTTTTGGTCCATAACGTCATCGTGCACATATCTTTCAACTTGTGCTAATGGCAGTGAAAATTTCAGCTGGTTAAGTTCATCACATTCTTTCGAAACACAGTGCTGACATGGAAGGAACTTATTCCCAAGTTTTCACTGTTAAGTACACATCTGGGTTCCTTGGTGTTGGAATTTTCCTTGTTGTTTCTAAAGACAGCTAGTTAATCCACACGTGGTGGTACTCAACCACTTTATAATGAGGGGCTAAACACACTGCCAAGCTTTCCACTTGGCCATATTTGTCATTTGGAAACCGTCTTTTTGGGCACTTAGCCATATTAGTAGCAGACACAGAGGTTTCTACCTGGCTGCTGGTGCTGTGCAGATGCATGAACAGGCATTACAGTGTGGGCGCCTGAGCTGATAGTGTTTTAAGCACCAGCAGGAGCAGTGCCCCTTCCTACTTTTAATATAAGCTTCACCGCAATACATTTTGTATGTGTCGCCGCATAACAGGTTTGTGTTGCGACAAAGCTGACTTAAAGAAACGGCAACAGCAATTGTTAGGGGATATCGAGTATGTATTTTGAATAGTAAAAAAAGTCTTTCGAATCGAACTGAATAACAGCAGATTCAGATTGAATATTTGAAGCTTCCAATATTCGCGCAACACTACTTGTTACCACGAAGCAAACCAAAGAAAAGTTCACTGAGAGCGAGTAGGATTCGCCCTTGGCAATTAGCCTCAAGCGAGATCTTTGAGCCCTTTCGCAAATGATGTCGGCGGGGGTACTGTGCTGTCATGCCGTGCATGGGGTTGCTAGGTGAAGGCAACTTGAAGCTGTCTGCCAATGTGCTCTACTCGAATATTTGAAACGCGAGTTGGCAGGTTCGTGGAATGCTATATATACAGAATGTTCTAGGCCACTGTACCCTGCAAAATTGAGCGGAGTTGTAGTTGTGACCAAGCTTAGGGTGGATTGCTCCTGGCGTCGTCTGCTAGTCATCAGTGTGTACACGTGCTTGTGTGGCGCTGTTTTTCTGTCATTGCAGTTTCGTTGTCATGGTGCACTCATATTGATTCGTCAGCCTTTTTCTGACGATGAACTGCAGCATTTGGCACTCAGCTACTGTGTCTACACTGTAATACTATGTTTGGCAAAGCAGCGCATGGTGTGAGTCCGGTCAGCTCCTCCACTGGCCGCAGACATTCTCATTTGTTGCTTCCCAGCATGTTAAACATATCACGAAAGACGTTTGATGCCATTCACACAAAATTACGTGGTCACCATGACGTGTAAAGGCGTGCAGTGTTTTAGTGGCATTGCAGCAATATGTGGTCTGAAACAAGGGCGGACAAAGTTAGTGGGGAAAACAAAGTTATGTACTCTTGTGCTGAAGTGCTGACCTTTGCAAGATAATCTTATATAAACTTGGTTACTTTCACAGTGACACAGCTTGCCTTTGCATGTTACTCAGTTCAGCATAACCCATTGTTTATTTGCTCCTGCCATGGGTAGCAAGCACATTGCATGGGCGAGGTTCGTCCCTTGACGCGAATTAGTGCTATTGCGTAACAAAAACAAGCGGCAAACTTTGCTTAAACCACCATTTTCAAAATATGTTGTTCTGTAAACGCATCATACATGTTTAGAACTGAAACAAGAAAATTGAGAAGCTCAGGTTTTCTGGCACTTGACCAAACAGGCAGCTGGAGCTCTAAAGACACACAAGATTAATGCACACTAAACGTACACACAATGGCATAATGAAATGTTCACAGGCTTTCAGGCATTTTCTTTCTCTTTATAACATAATATTTAATTATAACGCTGATAAAGTGATGATTTCGGTGTATTTTCCGATAGTCTGAAAGTGCGTTGAACAGAAATAGTCTTATGCTGACCTAATCAAACTTTAAATTTTTGTGCTAGAAAGTTGCAGTGATTTATTTGAATGAGAAAACATGCTTGATGATTGTGAAACATGATAGATAATGGTGCACCTAATTTTCGAGATAAACCACTTGTCAATAAAAAGTTTGCTATTTGCAACACCAAGTGACTAGAATTATGCGCGAAATCCGAAGCTTGTATTCAACTACAACGCCGCTTAGTGTTTCGAAAAATTTTGTGAATGAGCTGTGCAATTGGGCTTGAGTTTCAAATGTGCGCAGACCCTCATGTAGTCGCTCAGAGTGTTATTTCATGACTGAGTCACGAGCTTTACGACTACCCCTGCCCGTGAGAGCTGTGGTTATATGAAAATAACTGTCTTTACATAAAAAAAGTAATTCTGGGGTCTCATGTGATGAAACCACCATATCAATATTAGGCATGCCGTAGTGGAGGACTGCAGATTAATTTTGACCGCCTGGAGTTTTTTAACATGCATCTAAATATATATACACATGAGCATTCTTGCATTTCACCTCCATTGCAGTGCAGCCGGTGTCAAATCAGCGACCTCGAACTTGGCAGCGCAACGTCATAGCCACTGAGCTAATACATCGGGTGATCACATAAAAGATACGTTAAAATATTTGTTATATAATGTTTGTTGCCCTCCTAATGCTGACATCTATAAATCTAAGACTAGCAAAAAATATGGGCAATAGGAGAGCACCATGGTAAGCGAGCACACAGTCAGAGCACAGGCAAACGCATGAAAATGAAGCTATTTTAGCGGAAGCATAGCAGAAGGCAAAGGCGAGTCCCCCGCCTGACGTCACAGGAGTGCATTCGCAACGCCGCCATTGGTCGCACATGAGGCTAATACAGCATAGACAGCTTATAACGTAAGTTGCCGGAGTCGTGAATTTTCATACTATAAGCGGTACTGCACTATAACCAAAACACCATTTTTCAAAGGCTGTGAACGTGCCACCAATGTCCAAGAATCGAAGGAAATGATTTCTATGTGTCCTCACCTTCGTTGGTGAGGTTGTTTCAAGTGCTATAGAGCCATTGCAAAGCATTTCGTTGACTTTGCACCAAAATTAAACTTTGGCTGCCAACTTGACAGCGAAAGTTGAACCTAGGCCTAGACCTAGCTGGCGGAAGTCTCAGGTGGCATGCCGTCATTGGCAGCTCACTCTTGATATTTGCTCAGACCCATAGACAAATACACAAAGATCTGGCGCGGGATCACGCGCACAGGCTTAACTGATAGCAGCATGCGTCAAATGGAGTTTGCAAGCGATCAGCCAGCAACTACCGCAAACACGTATAGCAAAAGTTTTTATGTTTGCAATATTGGCAGGAACGTCAAAAGCTCATGTGTGGCCAACATTTCGAACGAATAAATTTGAAGAACAGAGTTTAAAATGAGAGCGTTGCAAAGTCAAGGTCGCAGGTACTATATCTGCACTTAGTGACGTCACACATTGCTACAAGCAAATCCGAAGCGGTTTTGCGACCTGAATAAATTTTTTTTGCCTTGTGAAGATGTAAAAAGCAAAATTGAATTTACCATCGAAATTCATTTTCCCTGCCTGCCCAATAATTCAGATATTTTTACCAGCCTGCCAGTGTCCAAGAAAGACGTTTGGCACCTGCACTTCCACACACATGACAAGCAGCTGGAGCAAGAAGCTTCTCTGTTGCCTAGGCAACCCCCACATGCCCGCTGAGCCAGCCCGCTGCTGCTTTGTTTTTCTTCTTCCTCTATGCCTCGTTCGCTCTGCGTCTACTCCTTTTTTGCCATATCACCCTCATCGATCTTTCCTCGGCCATGCACCTCATTGAGAAGCACATTCACTGCCTCGCTTGTCTGAGATTTTTTGGCAAGGGCGTTATAACTGCTATTTCATCTCGCATGGTTGCACTATAATATTTCATCTCACGTGGTTGCACTATAATCAGTATGTGTATACATTTGGTTTTATGGGACGACAAACAGAAGTCAGAAAAGAATGCATTATATCCGGTCCTGCACATAAGCAGCTACATCACAAGCGGTCTGAGCTCTATTGGTACCAACTATCAGAATGAGTACAGCTAATGCTTAATGTTTTTAAAGGGTTAGCAATGCAGCAACTTATTTGCTTACCTTGACGAGTTCAATGTTGTCTGTGTTTTCATCCACTTGTGTGCCATCGGCTGGTGGATGTATGTGGTAGAACAGCCTTAACAGGTGACCAGTGTCTTCGATCCTGTTGTTAAGCGCAAGAAAATTTTTAAAAATTTTTGCCTGGCAGGTGCGCCATGAAAAGTAGACTATGCTAGTAGAACTAAAAAATCAATATTTTCATGAATTTTTCGTCTCCAAGGCCCGGAGGTCCAGTCTTATGCCATCTTTGTCATACAGGTCGCCAAGAACCAATGCCTGTCGCTCACCAAACTATTACATCCTGGAGTTTAAAACCAAGCCGGCCTTTTCGATGCAGTCTAGAACGAGGTTTAAAAAGTAGTTATGGTTATCAAAAGTATGTCCGAAAATGATGACATGATCAAAACAACACAAACAGAGCTCCCATTTTAGACAGTGAAGAATCGAGTCCATAAATCTCTCGAAGGCAGCGGGGACATTGCAAAGTCCAAACGGCTTAACATTAAATTGATGCAGTCCATCGAGCACCTTCTTCCTCTTCATCTCGCCGCAAGTTCAGCTCTGACTCACCCGACTGGCTTCGTCTGCTAAATGGGAGAATGTAATGCTGTGCTATGTTTCACTAGTTCTGTGCAGCACTGTGAAAGCTACAGGCTTCTTCGACCAATGGGGACAGCAAACCCAACCTAATGGTGCCCTTGTGGGCCCTGTCATTTGCTAGCGGCAAGCGCTGCCGCGCAGGAGGCGGCTGTATCTACGAAAACTGCAACTGCACAGCAAGGTTAGCTGTTGCGATAGCAGCAGCAGAAAATTCGTTCCACATTCATTCTGACACCAAAAATGCGAGTGTCTTCAAGACATTTCAAAATACAGAAGAGAAGGAGGGTTGCAGAAGCGGAGGGATCAGAAGAGCACTCAGACAGCATGTCGCACATCTGACATCGCACAGCGTGACAGCATCTATTCAGACCTCTTGCAGCATCCACTTGCACACGGTGCACTCGCTGACATTCGTAAGTGCTGCCATTTTCTTAATTAGTATTCATGCATGTTTAACGTTTAATTATTCGTTCCTTTCTTGTAAAAGAGCAGCGTGGAACGACATTGCACAAACAAGTCTGCGGACGCTATTTTTTACAAAGGACAATGCACTGTGACCCAGGAGGGAAATCCTCCACGGTTTTGCGGCTGAGCCTACTACATATATGAATACAGCCACTGTCGAAGCTGCTAGTAATTCTTAAATGCAAATTAACGTCTACACGGCAGCATTGCATATAGAGCCTCAACAAATATTTCATAAAATAACACAAAGCAAAATTGCGCAATAAGCCACAGCTGCGACCTGCAGGGAAACTTCCAAGTGAACACCTGCCGACAAGACCACTTGTCAAGGCCATCCAGTCATGCAACGATTCCGAACTGTGGCACTACATCTCGCTGCGCAAGGATCTGCGTGCGCAGATCGCGTAGCCTTGGCTCTGCTGCAATAGCTACTGAAACAGAGTACGCAGTTGTAGCGAGATGAAGAAAAAAACGCAAGATTCTTTAATGCAACTGCAAGGTGGCAGCGAGACCAAAGAGGGCAACAGATCTTAGTCACCGAGTGCAGAACCTAGTGATGACGGTGACAACGCTGCATCTAACATCACTGACGGTAGGCTGTTGCCAATGCCGCAAATGCAGCTTTGGCTTCACATCTGGCTGTACCGCACAAGCCATTTTCGGACCCATTCTTTGAGAAAGTGCGTGTTAGATTGGCGCAAATATGGTATTCACTTCAGTTGTGTACAGCCACATGGAGTAGGAGCAGCACAGGCAACTCACATCTCCCTCTGAAGCAGGTCGATTAGTAGGTTGTCCACCTTGCCAACGACAGCCAGGTAGAAAGCCATGGGGCCAAAATGCCGGGTTGACCGCAGCTCATGGAAGCCACGCTTGGCATCAATGTGGTCGTACGTCGTGTGCGTCACCTGCACCAAGAGAGCAGGGAGAGTGGAGGTGGTTTAAATTACCACAACTTTCAAAACTGCAGAAGTGCTCTTTGATCACGAAAGACACCACCGCTACCAAGGCACAGAATGCTTGATTATCCAAATGGTTAAGGGAACACTTACAGAAGAGCAGAATGACAGGAGGGTGCCAAAAGAAACAAAGAGAGAGAGAGAGAAGAAAAAAAGAACAAATGCACCTTTTTTTCTCGAGAGCGGAGTGGAGTGGAGCCAACATTTCTGAAATGCAATACTACCCAGTCACGTACAGTGTAGTCTAGTAATGGGGAAAGTTGGGCTAGTTGGTGAGTTATCATACCTTGCAGACGCATATCGCCACAACTGTATCCAGGGTGCTAGGGTCATATTGCTTGAAGTTGTTCGAACAATAAAAGAGCCCGTTGCTAACACTTTATCTTTCTTTATCATGTCCCTGGTCACAGGGGCCTGGTGGGAAATGTAATAGCACATTCAGCTGTGTTGTCCACAGTGGCCACCAGCTTAGTTTGCGCTGGTCTCATTACAGCGCAATCAGTTTATCAAACTTGCTCAAGATCAACGGCACTGTTACTGGCAGTGCGAGGGAATCAACACTCCCCTTTACAAATGGGTGTGCAGCGTTTGCAGAATACCGTGCTGGTTCCCCCCCAACTGCTTTTTGGCTCATTTTTTTCACAGGGCACAGGCACTTTCACTATTGCCTTCACCGTTTTAATCTCAGTGCCTTTGATCAGTGTGCGCGCGGGGATACTTGTCTTGATGCAACACACTATTTGACCTCGGTGCATGCTAACCGCATGCATTCTGTCTCAATTCAACATCATCATCATCAGCATCATCAGCCTAGTTACACCCACTGCAGGGCAAAGGCCTCTCCCATACTTCTCCAACTACCGTGGTCATGTACTAATTGTGGCCTTGTAGTCCCTGCAATCTTCTTAATCTCGTCTGCCCACCTAACTTTCTGCCGCCACCTGCTACGCTTTCCTTCCCTTGGAATCCAATCCGTAACCCTTAATGACCACCGGTCATCTTCCCTCCTCATTACATGTCCTGCCCATGCTCATTTCTTTTTCTTGATTTCAACTAAGATGTCATTAACTCGCGTTTGTTCCCTCAACCAATCTGCTCTTTTCTTATCCCTTAACGTTAAACCTATCATTCTTCTTTCCAAAGCTCGTTCCGTCGTCCTCAATTAAAATAGAACCCTTTTCGTAAGCCTCCAGGTTTCTGCCCCATAGGTGAGTACTGGTAAGACACAGCTATTATACACTTTTCTCTTGAGGGATAATGGCAAGCTGCTGTTCATGATCTGAGAATGCCTGCCAAACGTACTCCAGCCCGTTCTTATTCTTCTGATTATTTCAGTCTCATGATCCAGATCCGTGGTCACTACCTGTCCTAAGTAGATGTATTCCCTTACCACTTCCAGTGCCTTGCTACCTACTGTAAATTGCTGTTCTCTTCCGAGACTGTTAAACATTACTTTAGTTTTCTGCAGATTAATTTTTAGACCCACCCTTCTGCTTTACCTCTCTAGGTCAGTGAGCATGCATTGCAGTTGGTCCCCTGAGTTACTAAGCAAGGCAATATCATCAGTGAATCGCAAGTTACTAAGGTATTCTCCATTAACTCCTATCCCCAATTCTTCCCAATCCAGGTCTCTGAATACCATCTGTAAACACGCTGTGAATAGCATTGGAGAGATCGTATCTCCCTGCCTGACACCTTCCTTTATTGGGATTTTGTTGCTTTCTTTATGGACTAGGATGGCTGTGGAGCCGTTATAGATATCTTTCAGTATATATTTACATACGGCTCATCTACACCCTGATTCCGTAATGCCTCCATGACTGCTGAGATTTCAACAGAATCAAACGCTTTCTTGTAATCAGTGAAAGCTATATATAAGGATTGGTTATATTCCGCACATTGCTCTATCACCGGACTGATAGTGTGAATATGGTTTATTGTTGAGTAGCCTTTACGGAATCCTGCCTGGTCCTTTGGTTGACAGAAGTCTAAGGTGTTCCTGATTCTATTTAGGATTACCTTAGTAAATACTTTGTAGGCAACGGACAGTAAGCTAATCGGTCTATAATTTTTCAAGTCTTTGGCGTCTCCTCTCTAATGGATTAGGATTATGTTAGCGTTCTTCCAAGATTCCGGTATGCTCGAAGTCATGAGGCATTGCGTATACAGGGTGGCCAGTTTTTCTAGAACAATGTGCCCATCATCCTTGAACAAATCTGCTGTTACCTGATCCTCCCCAGCTGCCTTCCCCCTTTGCATAGCTGCCAAGGCGTTCTTTACTTCTTCCGGCGTTACTTCTGGGATTTCAAATTCCTCTAGACTATTCTCTCTTCCACTATCGTCGTGGGTGCCACTGGTACTGTATAAATCTCTATAGAACTCCTCAGCCACTTGAACTATTTCATCCATATTAGTAATGATATTGCCGGCTTTGTCTCTTAACGCATACATCTGATTCTTCCCTATTCCTAGTTTCTTCTTCACTGCTTTTAGGCTTCCTCCGTTCCTGACAGCATGTTCAATTCTATCCATATTATACTTCCTTATGTCAGCTGTCTTACGCTTGTTGATTAACTTCGAAAGTTCTGCCAGTGCTATTCTAGCTGTAGGGTTAGAGGCTTTCATACATTGGCGTTTCTTGATCAGATCTTTCGTCTCCTGCGATAGCTTACTGGCATCCTGTCTAACGGAGTTACCACCGACTTCTATTGCACCCTCCTTAATGATGCCCATAAGATTCTCGTTCATATCTTCAACACTAAGGTCCTCTTCCTGAGTTAAGGCCGAATACCTGTTCTGTAGCTTGATCTGGAATTCCTCTATTTTCCCTCTTACCGCTAACTGATTGATCGGCTTCTTATTTAACAGTTTCTTCCGTTCCCTCCTCAAGTCTAGGCTAATTCGAGTTCTTACCATGCTATAGTCACTGCAGCGCACCTTGCTGAGCACGTGCACATCTCGTATAATGCCAGGGTTAGCGCAGAGTATAAAGTCTATTTCATTTCTAGTCTCGCCATTCGGGCTCTTCCACGTCCACTTTCGGCTATCCCGCTTGCAGAAGAAGGTATTCATTATCCGCATATTATTCTGTCCTGCAAACTCTACTAATAACTCTCCCCTGCTATTCCTAGAACCTATGCCATATTCCCCCACTGCCTTGTCTCCAGCCTGCTTCTTGCCTACCTTGGCATTGAAGTCGCCCATCATTACACTGTATTTTGTGTTGACTTTACCCATTGCCGATTCCACGTCTTCATAGAAGCTTTCGACTTCCTGGTCATCATGACTGGATGTAGGGGTGTAGACCTCTACGATTTTCAATTTGTACCTCTTATTAAGTTTCACAAGACCTGCCACCCTCTCATTAATGCTATAGAATTCCTGTATGTTACCAGCTATACCCTTAATAATCAGGAATCCAACACCTAGTTCTCGTCTCTCCGCTAAGCCCCGGTAGCACAGGACGGGCCCGCTTTTTAGCACTGTATATGCCTCTTTCGTCCTCCTAACTTCTCTGAGCCCTATTATATCTCATTTACTGCCTTCTAATTCCTCCAATAGCACTGCTAGACTCGCCTCAGTGGATAACATTCTAGCGTTAAACGTTGCAAGGTTCAGATTCCAGTGGCGGCCTGTATCAATTACGAGCGCTCACACGCGTCGACACACTATCACCCGATGTTTATCCCGTCCTGCTGAAATCCAAACAATCTTGGGCCCTGCTCCTGAGATTGGTACAGCTCGTCGCTCTTTCCGTTTCCTCCTCTCCCATTCTGTTCTCTTCCATTCTCCCTGATACTCACTAATCACCTCTTCCATCTCACTCTTGCTTCACCACTTCATATTAATTTTACATGACTGTTCTTCGCCATCCACACTGTATATGCCAACTATGGCGAGGCTTCCCCGTACTGGATGGCTCAACCACATTCTTTATTCTCCTAATTATGTGCTTCCTCTTTAGCCTCTGTTGCCCATTTACTGGCTCTGTCACCCATCACTGTATTAAGAATTTATGCAGCACACCACTCAGACGAGCATTCCTGGTCGACTACTACCATGTACTGCTGTCAGCCATCCAGACCAATGGCATCGCAGCAGCATGGCGAGAGTCCGGCTGAGGTGGATGGATGCACCGGCTCTTCTGAACTAATGCAACAAAATACGAGCCACTGCTGCATGTCCCTGCAGGGGCGTCGGCGGATGGCCCTAGGGAGCAGTCGGGGGTGGGGCTTGGGCGCTGATTGCAGTTGGTGCGTCGTTTTCTGGAGGTAGTCTCTAGAGTGCATTCTGCCTCTTCCATCCATCTTCAATTATGTATGACTATTTATCTATGGAATTCAGCAGGCTTAACTCTGCACTGTTTTTTCTTTTTTCATACAGTTTTTTTTTTCTCTAAATTCAATTTGGGTTGCCTCTGTAAACCTTCTTCATTGATTTTATATTGGCTTTATGCCTGCTATACCTTAAAGGTGGTGCAGGCTTCCCTCTTCTTATTTTTATTTTTCATACCAGGAAACATAAAAAAAGCAATGGATGTGTGTGCGCAGTACAACTCGTGTAAAATGTGGGACACATCAATGTTGTCCCAGACCTGCTAACCTTAGAACTTGAAAAACACTACCCTGAAGGCCAGAAAATACTAAAATTTGATGAAGAATACTAAAGATTGCTTATTCAATAAGTTCGCTATTTATAGAAGGTTCGCAGACTTCTTTCTGTAGAGGTGCTGTGAGTAGGCAATCGCTCTGTAGTCACAGCAAGAACGATCTGCACTGCACACAAGCAGAAATGCTTATTTAAGTTCATTAACAAAATATTCACGTAACAGCTGTTGACAATTCGGCTGCCCTTAACATTGGATCCATCAGTTGATGTCGCCGCTGCACAGGTTGGTCCATATAATAGACAGGTCCGAAAAATTGGGCCATAGAAAAGTCACTCAGCAACTTTATTTGTCTTTTTCAAAATTGGCTTTGTTATTCTATCGTAAAATATTTTAAAATGTATGCGTCGACATGACAATCATAAAGGAGCACTAAAAGTCAGGTCAGTTATGTACGAACTCGAATCTTACCATGTACTATGCAAATTTCTACAATAGCACGGGTTTTACTAATTCTTAAAGTTGGCAGGTAGTCCATACAATAACATTACACATAACAAACAGTCAAGCACCACTATTATTTGAATTCAGCCAAAGCAGCTTGCTGCAAGTGTGAAATTAGTCCACCAATAACAGTGTCTATAATAAACTTTAGCACAAGCGGGACTCAAGCGGGAGACCCCCCCCAGGACAAGGTGCTACTCCCAACTGACATCTCTATGGAGTCACAGCTCTACTTCTTGAGAAGCCAGACATTAGCATGCGTAAATAAGCCACAGCATCATAACATTAGAAAGCTCAACAATTATTAGAAGCTTATTGTCAGAATGCGCCACAGTTTGTTCTGCTACTTTGTACAACAATCAATTTTGTTAATATCTTTTCTGACGTCATTCTCCTGATCCTTTTGATGTCATGATGACTTCTGCGCCAAATGCTCCTCATCACTGGGTTTTTAAACCCTCGGGTGCCAGGAGATTTTCTGAAGTGCAATAAATTCAATTTCTGTCTAAGTAGCACATTATGGGGCTCTTGCATTGCCCAGAGGGCGCTGCGAAAAAGGTGCTAAAAAGCGCCCTCCGTCCAAAAATGGGTCGTACCAAGCTCTGTCGTCTGCTTCGGAAAGCACGTTTACAATATGGACCCGTCACTTTCGGTTGTGTTTTATCACGGCCTGCAGCGAATATCGGGCGCTGAAGATTTTTTTCAGGGGTGGCACGCTGCGTAAAGGCAAGAAATTATGCAGTGCCGAATACGTGTACGCCGTTTAAGAATTAAGCGGCGAAGTTTTAGCGCGGTGTCAATCGCAAGTGAAGCGAGTCGCGTACGAAGTAGAACTTCACGTAAGGTTTGCACGCTGCCCGATTCAGGCGCACAAACGCGAGGAAATGCTTGCTATAAATGAATCCACAGCAGCAATAAGCAGACATCATGTGTACGGAACTGCTCGAGCACACGACGGTACGCGCCGCGATGTACGAACTGCTCGAGCGCACGATCGTACGCGCCGCGACGGCAGCGGTCTTTCGACATGCCGCGAAACGGCAGGCCTTCCGCAATCTTTGTTGACTGCATGCCGCCAGACAAGTAGTTATACCTGCACTGTGGTAGCAACCATCTGTCCCTTTAGCAATTGATAAATAACTGATGCAATGCATATGAACTCGCACGTATACGTGCGAATCGCGCTGCAGCGCGAGCTCGTGCGCTGCTCGCTTGATGTAGCTTTTAATGACAACGCTCGAAAATCGGTCTGCTGTAATCAATACTATGTTGCTGCGCTGCCTCAACATGCTGGCTTGAGGTCAAGTATGAGCACATTTAACTCTCTAACCTGTGCTGCTCATAGTGGGGTAGTGAAATGTCACCGAATCAGCCCGGCCATTTGTGGTCATTTGCACACACCTGGGCACTTCACCATTTCGCACCGGTCGAATTGTTAATTGTCGCTGTGGCCGGGTTTCGAATCGTGAGTCACCAGCCATGCCTGCTGCTATGTCGGTCTGCCGTCGGGACTGTAGGTGCAAAAGCCCGAATTTTAGAACGCAGATAATCAAGCAAGCTTCAAGGCAGGCGAAACAGTCAGCATGGCGCGAAGTTTCGCTTACTCAGCGCGACGAACTGCAGCTATGCAGCGCGCCCGTAAACTCCACTTCGCGAGGCCTTGAAGGAAAACGGTAGAATCTGATGTTGGGATTCAGGCCTTCTTGTTCATGGCAGCCCACAACGCAGAAGTAATGACGGTGACGCCTTTTCGTGGCTGGGCTAGGTGTCTCCGGACCGATTCCTTCTGCTCCCAGCATTAGATCCCACGGCACACGGAGAGTCCGTTTTCGTTAAACTATAGGCTGCGGCGAGCTCGCAGCGTGGTCGGCATGGTCTGTGAGAAGTGACGAGCCTTTTCGCACTCGCAACAGGGCAGAAAAAAGTGCGAATCGACGCAAAACTGGGCCTAGAAACGTGCTTCGCCACAGCCAGGGCTCAATACGACCCAAGCTGGTACGACCCAGTTGTCGTTTCCCGCGCCGCCACCAGGCGCCGCTACTATACCTCAAACTCCAGCGCAAGACTCCCATACTAGGCTTAAATGAAGATGATATCTATAGGTGATATGTCACCAAACATTCAACAAATTTTTTCAAGACAAAATGCAAACAAGAATTAGGAGATGCTAATAAGTAATCAGGGTAATTTATGTTCCTCAGGAAATATGACCCCTTCAACACTGTCAAAGACTTTTGAAGACACCTTATAATCAGCGTCAAGTCCTCTGAATCAGAGTTCATAGAAAGTTCTTGAATTTCTGTATCATTTAAAATATATGCAGGCTTTTTACAGTGGTCCGACACGTCAAAAAGTCAGAAACACTAGCAATCCTTACAGTCGATAAGCTTAGTTGTGCCATCTGTCGTATAAAACAAAACCTGCTATAAAATTTAATTTAGCCAATGTAGATGGTGCAACTAACCTGCAGATGTTCCACATTCACAAATTATCTCGGGTACGGCCAAGAGTGTACATTGGTGGCGAGATAAGTAGACTTGGGCTTGGCCCTTAGAGGGTTAAAGGGCCCCTGAAACGGTTTGGACAAATTTTGTAGGCGCATAGGGTACAGCTTAAGTAGAACATTCGCACCACAATTTAAGTGAAGCGTTACGTATTAATAGAGTTACAAGCGATTAGAAGTTACCCTCCTCCCTAGCCATGCCTTTCCTCCTCAACTCGCTCGCCGAGCGAGCGGCGCTAAGCTCCGCCTTCACTGGTCCTGCGTCACGATGCAACGTCACATCGTCCACTTCCGGTTGTTGGAGCACGCCTCCTCCCGCGCGAGACCTCTCCGCTGGCCGCTTGGCCGTCGACCGAGAGCCATCGAAGCAGCGTGCGTTGCGAGCATTCTGTCGTAGCGCCGAAGGTGGCCGGTATTCCGGTAACCACAGGCAAGCTGGTCATTTCGGCAAATGACTGGAGGCATAAACTCAAACTGATGAAGGAACTTCAGAGTAGACGTACGTGAGCAGCCTGATCGGTCTGCACGGTCCAGACACTTGTTGGCGCAGCGCTTAACCAGTCAAACGAAGCGCTAATATTGCTCTAACCAAGTGTAAAACATTTTAAACATTTATAAGAACAACGTGTTGATGATTACACTCCTGCGAAAAATACACACCAGCAGCAAAGAAAAATGCACTTCGTTGCTGCTACTGTGTATGGTTGAGCTCTGTGCCACCAGGTGGCTGCACCGTGCAGACCATTCACATTTACCTTTCTGCTCATCTCATGGCTCATCCCAACACAGTCAAGCGGCCAGACCCTGTCCCCTTGCGCTTGTGTTTGCCCTAATACCGGACTTGCGAAACGCTATTGCATTAGTAATCTTCCGCTGTAAAGTGACGGCCACAAACGCGCAAACCCTGGCGCCTATCGGATAGCCGCAGTCCGATGCGCAGCAGCCAGTTTGCTCGTATGCTGCCTTGCAGAGGGACACGATTTCGCAACTTCACATCTTTCCAGTCGCTACGTCTGCAGCCCACAACGCAACAAGGGTGATTCATCGTGCTCACGAAAAGACTGATCGACACTGACGGCGGAGCTCTCGTCAAAGACTGCGCACGTTGTAACACAAGCAGACGACACTTGCTGTGTGCCGGAAGTGCTCAAGTGTACTAAAAAACTATTCTTGTGTATTCTCTTTAAGTTATTTTCTTTTTACAAAAACAAAGTAACTAACATTCCAACTATTACGAGCATCATTTGTTCACCATAAAGTTGGAAAAATTATCGACCACGCGCCCTGGTCAGCCAATCAGATAGCTCGCCCATGTGACGTCATATGGGTTATTTGCATCATATGGGTAGGGGCGGCTTAAAATTCCGCCGAGCAGTGCGCTGCGATCGACAGCGATGTGCATTTTTAAAACCTTATAATAAATTACACGCTTTACACAGAGCACTTAGATGTGTCAATTAATGATCAGAAGGACCTACTCTAACGGCTCAGTACGTTTGTAGAAAATCGCCAAAATCGTTTCAGGGTCCCTTTAATAAGTAGTAACAAGTAATAAGTAGCAAAAGGTTAATAAGCAAGTGACACGGTAAGGATGTCAGTTGAGAGTAGTGTTTCGTCCCAATTCCTTCTTGTGTTATCCTGTTTGTGCTAAGGTTTATCACAACTACACATCAACTAGCCCATCAGTGCATCTTGAGGAATGATGTCCCTCTGGGGGAGAAAAAAAAGTACTCACCCTGATATATTCAGCGTCATCTGGCTCAAACTGAACACAGGCCCTGTCCAACACAAACCGATACCACTGCTTGTCTAAGACGTCCTGCAAGGCACGTGAAAAAGAAAAACAGCAAGAGATATCTGTCAGATCCATCGTCCAATCCAAAAGCATTCACCAAACAAGTTTGGAGAGTGTTTCGTGCCTCAAGAACATTCACCAAATGACTGTGGCACACTCAGGTTGCCATGCACTTTGCTGTCAAAAAAGCAATGGACCATCAAAATCCGCATATTATGAAATGTACAATGGTAGCGGCATGTCAATGAACAAGTAGTTGAGGTGAATGTTTCAGCTTAGGAGAAGACTTCTGCACGAAGAAATTTTGCAGAGGCATCATTCTTCATTTCTTTGGCTCCATATCCTGCCATTTTCATCTCATTCTGAAAATAGTATGGTTGTGCGAATACTCAAATATTGGATTTCAAATCGAATAGCGAACGTCAAAATATTTCACATCATGAGTCGGATATCTAGTATTTGATTTCTCGAATATTAGGTTTTTTGAATATTCCATACATTCAGTGAATTACCGGGCTGTGTTCGGCGCTTTGACACGCATCGCGTTCCCACAGCGCGCAATCTCTGTCGATACAAGGTTCGACCAGGTCAACCGGACTAATTGAAAGGGTTACTACTATGCAGACATAGCAAACAACAAAAGCAGTGCATATGAAATGCACAAAACCATGTGTGACGATTGTGCCGATTACCCACCGGAACGCATGTTGATCGTATCGGATACGCATGTTCGGTGTTCACGAATGCAGATTCGTACAATTCGAAGCTGTCTGTCTACATGCGAGCAAAGAGACACGCGTGCTCACAGTAGTTGCCTGTCCACGGACCTGAAAGCCGCTTCGATGGCCGTCAATCTAGCCCACACAAACGCGTGATCTCGCGACCGATCACTGATGAGCTGTCCTAGGCACATATTAGCGACAAGCTTTCCGCAATGGTTTCCAGCCGTTATCACAACGGCCGACGGCGAATCTTCATCACTGCCACACTATCGACCACACTGTCTAGCCCGTTAAGCCTAATCAGAGCTGCATCGTCAGCCATCGGCTACTAAAGTTATTGTTTCATACCTAATCAACGCAGATCGATTCACAGCGGTCGCACGAGCCTCAAAAAACCAACAAACCACCTCGCCAACGAAAATGACTGTATGTGATGGTTGTTGTCGGTGGCTGCCGCATTTGTGAAACACCAGACAGTGGCCCCTCGTTCCAAACACCACTTTTACGTGCACAATGGTCTCTTTTTGTAGCTTTAAGCGACCCATCACAAGACTAGCTTCGGATTCACATGACAGGCTTAAAAATATCATGTGACCAGTGCCCTAACCCTCAGCTGCAGACCTATTTACACGGACAGCAGATGGGCATGGACGAAAAAAGAAGGGGGTGTGGGTGGACAATGCGCAAACTTGCTGTGGGCCTCCTGATTTGAGAACCCTTTACTGTTGATGCTGTCCACAGTTGACACGTTTGGTGCTGATCGTCACATGATGCACATTTCCCGCTTTTGTACGTCACGAGCTGACAAGCTTCACAAGCTGATAAACCACAGAAAGCACTTGCTATAAAGTGGAAAACCTCTCTTGTTTCATGGAAGAAAACTGGGAAAACAAAGCTTTCTATGCAACAGAAGATTGCCATTAAGCACAGTATGCCCCACTATTCAGGAACAGCTGCTAGACCCAGCAAAATGTCCCTGGATCATTTGCATATTATGGCTTTCTATATGCAATAAACCAAGGAGACCAATAAGACAGTCAAGCACTACTATTATTTGAATTCAGCCAATTCAACTTATTGTTATTCGAATTCTTATTCAACCAATAAGAAGCAGCACATTCAATCATGATGGCAGGCACCATGCAACACTCACTGTCACCATCTCCCAATTCTGTCTCAAACCATCACTGAGTGCAGTGTCAAGAACTTCTGAATACCGAAGCTGTCACGAGACTTCCCCGACAGGAGCCAGCAGGACAGACACTGGCCAGTGTTGCCATGCCGACATTAGCTTGTTTTGACATAAGCAATGTTTCACACATTGTATTTCTGCAGATGTGGCTATACCTTTAGAGTGTTTAGTTTCACAAATAGCATAAACTTGCACCAAGTAACTGTGATCAGGTATGCATGGTGCAAGCAACACAAAGTGCACCAACTTTATTTCTGTTGCTGCCATATGCTGTGGCTGTTTGAAAGCACATCATGGTTGAATCTTTAGAACATACACTGGTAGATTTGAAAAAGCTTTACACCATTGCTCCTGTGAATGAATGTGCACAGCTTTTAAATGAACTTGAACAGTCACCTGTAAGTAACCAGGCTCAAACATCTTAGGCATGTAGAAGGACTTGTCCTTGTTAGTGAAGTAGGTCTGCAGCATGCGTTCCCTCTCCTCCCAGTTGGCGGTACGGAGTACGCCATCGGGTTCTCGTACGACAATAAGGCGCTCCTGAAAATACAGGTTTGCACATGACACTTGAAAACTCATTCTGCTGCACTGTGTCAGGAAATAAAGTGAACATTACACACATCGCAGCTGGCACAGTTAAGAATCCTATGCCATTTCTGCTGACCTTCTGCAAAACATCTAAAATCAGCTTTCTTGTGGAGCAAAAATGTATTCCGTGATTTCTATGCCGAAGAAACTGAAGTGTATGGTATGCGCTATACCAACATCTCACAGCATGATGTAGTTGCACTTGGTAGCCGAAAAAGAGATGAAACATCATCTGGCAGATGTTCAACAACAAATCCACACCCCCTTGCAAAAAACTAAACAAAGTTATAATTTTCAAACCAGTACGTGCCCCTTTGTTTGCAATAACAGCGAAAGGTAAGGGCCAAACTTTATCTACAAAAGCTAATTACATTATCTAAATTTAATTCTGGTGCCTTATGTGCCAAAATCACAATCCGATTATGAGGCTCATCATATTGGGGGGCGTCTGCATTATTTTTGACCACCTGGGGTTCTTTACGTGGACATAAACCTTAGCCCACAAGTGTTCTTTCATTTTGCCCCCATCAAAACACGGTGGCCGCCACTGGGAATCAAACCCATGACTTTGCATTTAGCTGCGTAACACCATAGCCAAGTGGTTCATAATGAAAACTAAGGGCTCTAACTTTTGTGGAACTCTAGTTGCAAGAGCGGGTAAAAAAGTTATGTCAATGCACTGCATAGCTGTGTATAGAAAATGACAGCACCACTAACCTGAAGTCATCTGCTGCAAAGTCTGGAGGAGGTTGTACACTTTCCAGAGGGAAGAATTTCCATGTGCTCTAGCTCACTTGTACC
Organism: Dermacentor andersoni; assembly: GCF_023375885.2. Taxonomy (NCBI): domain Eukaryota; kingdom Metazoa; phylum Arthropoda; class Arachnida; order Ixodida; family Ixodidae; genus Dermacentor; species Dermacentor andersoni. Next base: position 84,001,655 of record NC_092816.1, read on the forward strand.
TTTTTAACAGTGGATCACATTGCACATAAGGCTCGGCTCTTACCTTTCGCTTTTGTTGTCAACAAGGGGCCCGTACCTTACCCAAAACACCAATCTTATTTTTATTTTTGGCAAGAGTATATGTTGTGATGAAGAAGCGTGCAGTTTACTGGTGCAAGGGCTAGTTCAGGCGATAGAGTGCCAAGCAAGTGATTATGAATTTTCAATGAAGCAATGACTTTCAAAAAGTAGTGTTAGATGGCTGTATAGAGGCCTACAAAATAGTGTTATAAAATGCGTAAAATATATATATATATTGTGACGATGAAGTGAACTTTGCCTCGAGCACTCACAAAGCGGGCTCTAGAAGAGAGGGAAGATGGCTAGGCAGAGAATAGAAAAGCCGGCCCAGTGAACGGGTGTTGTCTCTGTTTCTTCTTCACAATGGCGCAGTCTACAATGAACCTGCCTTAAGGTGTTCCAGCCTTAAGTGTGTCCTCGTGGTTCTTCAGTGTGCCGGGTCCCTCCTGCCCAGGAATACATTTGTGTTGCAACTCGGTGAATGTAGGTCTAATATTAAAAAAATTAAAAAAGCATCTCCTAGCAAGCTGGCACGCCTCAGAGAGGACTGCTTCTTTCACAATCCTAAGTTACCAAAGTAGCAACTTGATCACTGCATTGCTGAATGCCAAGTGCAGCCCACCCAAAGGTGCTTCATTACACTTACACGATCTTTGTAGCCATAAGAAATGTCCGTGAAGATGTGTGCGCTATTGGAGAAGCCCTGGATTTCTGGATCCTTGGCAAGCACTTTCTCACATGGCTTGCGTTCTCGAAGCACTGGTGGCATCTGCAGTTTTTGCTGGGCACGACGGCGGGAGTCTTGCAGCTCCTGTGAGAGTATGCAGCGAAGAGGGAGCAAGGTAGAGTGGCATGCTAAAGACACAATTAACAATACTTGCACGAGACACTAACTAGATCCTAACTAGCATGAAATAACAACTAAAAGCAGCCTGCACATTCATGCAACGGCACATAATCATGCAGCCACAGGTCACCACAGTCACTCATGATGACTCATGCTTCTTACAAAGCTGTGAATGTGAGTGACGGCGGATATGCGGGAGTGTCCGTGAGCGTGATTGCTATGATGATGGTTATAATGCGGCACACTAGTGAAATAATTGTGAGTGTGAATGGTGTTAACTGTAAACGTAAGTGGCGCACTGTGTGAGTTAATGTGAGCTCCAATAAAGTTTAGCTGAGCGAGTTTCGTGTAGATGAACAAAAAATATTAATGAAATCTTTCGGTTTAACGTGCCAAAAGCCAAGAAGTGATTACGAGGCACCGCGCCGTTGTAGAGGACTACGCATCAATTCTGACCGTCTGAGGTTCGTTAGCCTGCACCTTAATCTAAGCACCACGAGCGTTTTCGCATTTCACTACAACAGAAATGTGGCCGCCGCGGGGCCCGGCTGCCCAACTCTAGATGACCAGAAAAATATTTAGCACCACGGGTCAGGATCACTGCAAGCGTCCTTCAAAACAAGAGCAGTGACGCAGAACGGTACACAAGTGTGCATTTTACTAAGAACTGGCACAGAAAGGGGCCTTTCTTAATTGTGTTCAGAAATCATCACGTAGCTCACGTTACAGCGGCAACTGCTCGACGCAGTTCAGTTTCTATCAGCTAGATTTAAGCAGGCGCACAACAACGCACAGCAAAACTTAAACGTACCTCTTCAAGTTGTTCATCTGTGAGGAACTTGTAGCGCGGCGTGTTCAACGGCACGGGGATCGGTGCGAAGATTTTGTCGAGGTCAAAACCCGCGAGCTTTTGAAGAAAGTTCTGCACTTTCGGACTGATGAACAAAGCCTCGATGTCTATGTTATCGGAACGCTTGTAAGGATCAGCGACGCCTGTAAAACACGAGAGAAAAGAAATGTGAATGGTTTCATTCACGTTCTGCGTCTTCAGATTGCAAACACGGGTCTCGCAACGCAAGAACAGCTCTTTTAGCGCCGTGAACCATATTTTAATTTGTAGACAACGTTCACCAACTTGTGTTTGCACATGTTCTTCTAGCACGATGTGCCCAAGACTTTGCGTTAGTAGCCGGCTGTCGTAACAAATGTTTCCACCGCGAGACGAAGGAGCATGTTTTCGACGCCATGGCAGACGCCATATTTGATGCGCCACTTGGATCTGACTTGGATAGGATAACAAAAAGCATACACAATCCATTGTCAGTTGACCGAAACCGAAACTAATTCATTGTCAGTTGACGGAAACCGAAACTTGGTCATGTCGGTATGTCCATAATACTGCATTCCAGAGACTATTCGACAAAGAATACATAACTGTTGGCGGTGAGCGTTTGCAAAGCAAGGATTGTGTCTTGTAACGCGAAAAGTGGTTTGCTGTGCGCACGTTTGTAGCCCTTTTTTGACCACTCCCGACGGTTCGCGCGTCCTTTTTCCTCAGTTCAACCTTCTTGAAGCGTCAGAATGGAGGCGCCTGAGTGTCAACTATGAGGGCTGGATAACTCCCTGAACCTGCAAAGCTGGCGCTCCCCATCCTGCGGTGCCCGACCAGGTGACTGTGGATCTCGATCCACAACAGAAGATTCTTGTTGTCGCGCCTCCCCAGTGCCATTCCTTCTTCTCCCATTCCCACCTATCTCATTTTCCCTTCTTAGACTGAGAGACAATCTGTGCTGAAAAAAAAATTAATTATTTCATTCATTAATTCTAGTAATTATGAATTTCCACCTATATCATCTTTCTTAGTTAGGTCACGATACATTCTTTGCGGAATAAAACATGCATCCACTCATTCTAGTAATAATTTCCCCGCCATACGAAATGAAAATTGAGTTCTGAATCAATTCATTTACCACTCGGAATTAAGGAATTGTGTTGCACTTAAAGTGTCCCTTTAAAAATACGTAATCATGCTTGCTCGTAAGCTGCAGGTTACGGTCCCGTAGCTTCATATGTCGAGGTTTTAAGCTTCTCTCAATGGGTGTAGTCGACCAGACTAATCGCCTGCAGTTTGTCGCATACGTTAAATTTGATTATTTAGGCTAATTCACGCTGAGAAACTTGGCATAGAGTTGACGTTGTGCCAAACCCCCATACCATAAGGCCCGTAGAATCCGGGACTTATACACAAACATGCAAGTATACATATGGTACAATCGTCCTCCGATGTCGCCACATCCTGTTCCCTCCCCCTTCCAGCATTTCCTTTTCTTTTTCTTTTGAACACTGCAGCGGCAGTAAAGCTGCTCTTTTCCTGGTGGTAAAACACAAGAGACATGCGACGTATGTGGACACATCATACGGCACGTGTCTCGAGCGAGTACTTGTTACGGGAAGGCTGGCGAGTCATTCGCGAGAGCGGTTTATTCCGGTACAGTAGGTATTAAAGCTGTGCGCTGAAACCCATACACCGCATTCTATCAAATCTTAGGCGCATAGGCCGTCTTCATTTGCCACCGCTTAAATTTTCCTGACATAATTCTTGGCCTGGAAAAAATTGTACAAAGTTGCAACGACCGTTCTATTATTTCAGTGTGGGGCCGTTGTCGTTCCAGCGTATGTTTTAAATACGTCGTTCAATAAGCGCGGCACCACAAGCAGGCTTAATAAAATATATATATATATATATATATATATATATATATATATATATATATATATATATATATATATATATATATATATATATATAGTCTGTTTGGCTACAAAAGGCATATTTACGATATTTGATACTGAATTCCTGCTCATTTGAAAAGCTTGCAAATGTGAACAAAGGGAATGTAAGTGCACCTGGTGCACTATGACATCGACAGTAATTCAACACACCAAAAAAGCATGTAAACAGATGCACGTAGAAGTGTAGTGCTCACTTAAGGAGCGAAGCGCATTGCCATACAGCACCGCACGTCCTTTTAAATGAATCCATACATGGTGGCACTGCTCAAACATTAAGTATATTTGCATAATATGGAGTGAAAATTCATAGGCTGCCAAAGGCGAGACATACGTGTGTTTAACCGCTCTAAACTATTGTGCACGGATGATTTCTTCAATGCATTCGCTCACAAACTAATGCTTTTGTGCAACAATTGCGGTTCTCGTGCAGCAGAATCATTCCGCAGACTATTCACGTGCATCAGTCTTTCCTCCTGTAAACTTCAAAAACTTTTTTCTGTCCCGTAGTAATTGAACGAAACGAATATTCGACAACTTCGAAGACCGCGAACTTTCGAACCGAATAAGAATTGAATAACTAGAAATATTTGATTCGTTTTAGAGTTTCGGAATATTCACACACCCTTACAAAAAGTGCTTTGTTCTAGGAAACTTGGAGCTTAGGCAACATTATCTCGAGTGGTGGAACGAAAGATATATTCGATCCGTGTCAAACGTAAACACGACTGAGTGACTATAAGGACAAATGTGGAGACTGCGAGCAATATTTTACCTTGACATTATTGTTATTATTTGCATTAGAAATACTTTCCAACAATGTAATTCTGAGTTTGCCTCCAATAATCTGCCATCAATTAATCGGAAATGTTTATTATTGCAAAGAGGTATTAAGCGTGGTTTAAAATATAGACGTATGTCTCATAACTCAAGTACGTTCCCCTCTAGCAGCCGTTACTAAAGGCTGCAAAGAGATCTCGTCTTTCAGAGCCCAAGATAAGAAGTGATTGAACCAATAATAAGTTCTTTATTAAAATGAAAGCAATGAAAGTAAGGTTATATAAAATGCAACCAATAAAACGTCAATTTTAAACTAAAGGGCGACGTTTTCGATTTTTAAGTACATCAATTGACACAGAAAGGTTGAAATGATTGGGCAAGTTATTGTAAAATGATGTTGCTGCAAATTTGATATTTGATATATTTCTTTCCTTTCCACACACACACACACACACACACACACACACACACACACACACACACACACACACACACACACACACACACACACACACACACACACACACACACACACACACACACACACACACACACACACACACACACACACACACACACACACACACACACACACACACACACACACACACACACACACACACACACACACACACACACACACACACACACACACACACACACACACACACACACACACACACACACACACACACACACACACACACACACACACACACACACACACACACACACACACACACACACACACACACACACACACACACACACACACACACACACACACACACACACACACACACACACACACACACACACACACACACACACACACACACACACACACACACACACACACACACACACACACACACACACACACACACACACACACACACACACACACACACACACACACACACACACACACACACACACACACACACACACACACACACACACACACACACACACACACACACACACACACACACACACACACACACACACACACACACACACACACACACACACACACACACACACACACACACACACACACACACACACACACACACACACACACACACACACACACACACACACACACACACACACACACACACACACACACACGCACGCACGCACGCACGCACGCACGCACGCACGCACGCACGCACGCACGCACGCACGCACGCACGCGCGCGCACGCACGCACGCACGCACGCACGCACACACACACACACACACACACACACACACACACACACGCACGCACGCACGCACGCACGCACGCACGCACGCACACGCACGCACGCACGCACGCGCACGCGCACGCACGCACGCACGCACGCACGCGCACGCGCACGCACGCACGCACGCACGCACGCACGCACACGCACGCACGCACGCACGCACGCACGCACGCCATGACGCCATGAAGCCATGACGAGAAAGTGGCGGCATCGTAAACGTTGAAAGAACATGTTAGGTTGGCTAGGTTGGCACTGTAGCGTTACGTGCTTTATGAAACTTCAGAATAGGACAAAGAAGGCACTACTGACACAAGACATATATAGTTGTACTTCTAGTGGCTTGACAATCAAATTTTATTGAGGGCTTCATTATGTGCTCGTTTATGTGCTCATTGAAATGCGTGTTTTAGGACTTTGAGAACACAAACTTACTTGTGGTAGGAAAGATAGCTGCTTCCTAGCTGTAGTCTAGTGTCGCACAATGGGTACCCGCAAAGCCACGCTGTAACGCTTCGGAAGCGGTACGCCAATATAAAATATGATGCAGCATACTCGTAGGAGGCCACTAGCGTCCTAGCTAGCACTGCAGCAGATGTGCTTAAAAGTACTTGAAGACGTTCAGCAATCGTGACAGCCTACGCAACCTTTCGAAAGAGCGAGAGAGTTCGCAAGTGCCTAGCTGTCGTCTGCGAGAAAAATCTCGCGTTTGCAGCGAGCAGGCGTCGTAGCAGACGACACTTGTAGCATTCCTGTCAAGGGCGCAACGCTTTGTCACAATACAACATTTTTATTTCCAGAAATACTTGATGAGTATTTTTATATAAGTACTTGCACGGTTGTTTTGCTGTTGAAAAAATGAATAAATAATTATTCTTTGGCGTTAAATTCGGAACAGAATCGCACAAGTATGCATACCCTGGTGTGTCCTGGTGACAAACCATAGTAAACCATGCTTCCATCTCAAAGTCATACAAAGTTTATGCAGCGTGTTGTACATTATATTACATACTGCAGAAATAGAATTAGATTTTACGCGATAATATTTGAGTATAGCTTTGTTTACTGCGCCAGAAACAAACGCCACTAGTCTAAAGATCGAAGTCAATCCGAAGCCTGTACTTCCCATCATTCCCATGTAGGTTGAGGCAACGCTCATGAGAACCCCCGTAGACACTAGCGCCACATTTCCCTCTAGGGTATTTTTAGAAACTCTATGGGTGTCCCCTTTCTTATGGATTAGGATTATGTTAGCGTTTTTCCAAGATTCCGGTACGCTCGAAGTCATGAGGCATTGCGTATACAGGGTGGCCAGTTTCTCTAGAACAATCTGCCCGCCATCCTTCAACAAATGTGCTGTTATCTGATCCTCCCCAGCTGCCTCCCCCCTTTGCATAGTTCCCAAGGCTTTCTTTACTTCTTCCGGTGTTACCTGTGGGATTTCGAATTCCTCTAGACTATTCTCTCTTCCATTATCGTCGTGGGTGCCACTGGTACTGTATAAATCTCTATAGAACTCCTCAGCCACTTGAACTATTTCATCCATATTAGTAATGATATTGCAGGCTTTGTCTCTTAACGCATACATCTGATTCTTGCCAATTCCTAGTTTCCTCTTCACTGCTTTTAGGCTTCCTCTGTTCCTGACAGCATGTTCAATTATATACATATTATACTTCCTTATGTCAGCTGTCTTACGCTTGTTGATTAACTTCGAAAGTTCTGCCAGTTCTATTCTAGCTGTAGGGTTAGAGGCTTTCATACATTGGCGTTTCTTGATCAGATCTTTCGTCTCCTGCGATAGCTTACTGCTATCCTGTCTAACGGAGTTACCAGCGACTTCTATTGCACACTCCTTAATGATGCCCACAAGATTGTCGTTCATTGCTTCAACACTAAGGTCCTCTTCCTGGGTTAAAGCCGAATACCTCGGCCAATATATATATATATATAAATATATATATATATATATATATATATATATATATATATATATATATATATATATATATATATATATATATACACAAGAAGGTCGTGTTGTTGACGTAGAGACCTCGAGGCAACTAATTACAGTAAGCATGTAAAGTTTGAGTGCCCACGGTAGCTGGACATGGCGTCCGCTAACGCCTCTGTGTTTACCGACTAGCGGACGTGAAAGAGTGCGCGCGCTGACCGGGCAATCGGCACGTGCGTAGCGAGAACTGCGATGCGTGGCGATGGGACGCGGTGCGCGCTCGATCGAGCTCTGCGGACGTCCATGCGCACGCTTGCTTAATAAGCTGCGGACGTCCCGACCGAATGGCGACACCCCGCTCTCCCCACTACTTTTCTCTCTGCACCACGCGCGTAGAACTTGAAATCCTGGATCCGGGTTGTTCATTGATTGACATCCGCAGTAATCAAAGTGCCGATTGAAAGATTCGCGCTTCTAAAAGTGTCCCCTACGCGGCGCCGAAGGTTAACAGCGGGCGCGTGTTCGTTGATTTGGTTCTCGCTTCTTTCGGGCACATGTCTTACGGTACAAGCACGTGCGTCACTTTCCTGATAAACGTTAATTGTGATCGACTGCTCGACGATTGCTTAATCGGATTTAACGTCTCAACGGTAACACCGGGACTATTTGAGATATGCTGTGCAGCGCTCCTGGATGATGTTGACCACTTTTCTTTTTCCCTCTAAAATTCACTTAAATGACGAGCATAACTTCAAAATTCTGACATGCTCGCGTATTTTGTTTAAATTCCTGTGTACTGGTAATTACACACGAGATTTCTTTTCTTTTTTTTTTTGCGTTCTGCTCGCGTCGAAATGCAGACGCCGTGTTCGCTATAATTGAGCGCTCTAACTTTTGTTCATCAACAGTATACCGCACCGAGTCAAATAAGGTTACCTTGTTGGGTTTCATGTCCGGAAACTGCAGCACAATCGGTATGTGAGGGACGCCGCGCGGAAGGGCTCCTAATGAAGTTCGAGCCCCGGTGGTTTGGTGAATGAGCTCCCGAAACTAAGCACGCCAGCGTTTTAGCATTTTAGCGAGCGTATACGAGTGAGCCTCACATAATCCGTAAGTCGAATTTCTGTTTCGAGAATTTTGTTTTAAGTGAGAAGAATGGGCTATGTGTGGGGGAGAGAGACAGAAAAAGAAAGAAGGACTGATAAAACTGCAGCCAGTAACACTCCACAATTATTCGACGAGCCCCAGATCTTCCAAATTTGGACGGCCCAAAATCTGCGAACCGGCTCCTCTATAAAGTACCGTCGTTGGGATCTGCAAGAACTCTCGAAAACAGAGCGAAAGGGGAATGGCACACGGTGTACCTCTACAAGCATCTTCAAAAAATCAACGCTTTTGAAGCTCTCAGCCGTACCTCACTTTCTCGAAGTCCATTTGTTGGCAAGTATACCTTACGGCTGCTCGATTGCATCTTGTCGTATAGGTTTCTCGAGAGTTGTAAGAAACTGTATGACTCTTGCAAGATGAAACCTATAAGAAAAACAAGAAAATGGGGGGGGGGGGGGGGGGTAGGAAGCCCGTGCGACAATCTTTCTTCTTCGCCCACTTAGCAGCACTACAATCGCAGCGCTCTGTTGCAGTTGCAAGCGGAGGAATATTACGCAGCGCCGCCGAGTTGTCTATAGGGTCACTTTCCTTGTTTGGGGAAAGATTCCCATACAAGTCACGTTTGTAGTTTCCGAGGCAGTGCATATCGCACGACGTGTGCAAAAAAGCGCGCCCTACGGGTGCATCAGAAGTATACTTGTTTTGGCATTCGCTTCTCAGAATCGTAATGTACGGCACGGACTCGCGCGAACTTTGTCTCTCTCTCTCTCTGCAACACACCGCGCACGTGAAACGACCGCGCACGTGATGCGAAGCTGCACACGGTCGAGGTTGTGTGTGGCAATTTATGGAACGAGAAATTAAGTACCGCACGCGTATAACGAGAGTCGTGCCTCGCGTATAGCCAAACCGCGGCTGTGTTGATTACTTTTGCGGGGCGACGTTTCAGGAATTTCCGCCGTCCGAGGAGAATAGCTGGCGCAACCAACGTCTAACCAGCGCACGTGTTAAGGTATTTTTGGAGCGCTTACAATAACCACGTGGCAGATCGAAAAACGTTGCGTAAGTATACGCGCTCATCTCCGAGTTAGTTGCCACTGCGCCGTCATGGCCTTCGTGACTCATTCTGGCGAATTCTCGCCATCGGTGAGTACAGAGCTAAACTGCATAAGGCAAAGTAAGGTGCCAAAGCACGGAAAGCGAAGTTGGAAGGTTGTCAACTGTGTCATAACAGATGAGTCGCCTTGTACTAGGTTCATGAGAGGTACGACAACACGGCTTTCCTTTATTTAATTTTTTTTTT